>NC_092162.1:647151-849651 GCF_045791955.1 Oncorhynchus clarkii lewisi | reverse complement strand
CACACACACACACACACACACACACACACACACACACACACACACACAGGCATAATTGCGTTTTCAGTAATTCATGAGGTTTTATGGTGGTTTCTTTGGAAAAAAAATATTTCTATTTTCATTTTCTCTTTTTCTCTTTGCAGAAATTGGAGTAATTTTTATTCTGTGTGGAGGATGTTCACCCAGAGGTGGGCATGGATTCACTTTCGCTCTATTTTACTGTATGTAAACGCTAATGCTAATGCTAATGCTAATGCTTCTCTACCTTAATGTATTTTCAAAAGGAATACCAAAGATCAAGCTAAAGCGAATGCTGATACCAATGCAAATGACTATAATTAAAGCTAAAGCTGAAGAAAATGTTATTGGTAAAGCCAATGCTGAAGCTAATGCTAATGTTATTGTTAAAGCCAATGCTGAAGCTAA
The DNA here is from genome assembly GCF_045791955.1 of Oncorhynchus clarkii lewisi. Taxonomy (NCBI): domain Eukaryota; kingdom Metazoa; phylum Chordata; class Actinopteri; order Salmoniformes; family Salmonidae; genus Oncorhynchus; species Oncorhynchus clarkii. The sequence goes on along the minus strand of NC_092162.1, from coordinate 849,225 downwards.
TGCTAATGCTATTGGTAAAGCCAATGCTGAAGCTAATGCTAATGTTATTGGTAAAGCCAATGCTGAAGCTAATGCTAATGCTATTGCAGTCAGAGACCAGCAGGCTATGTTCATTGGAACCATGAGGACGTTTGGAACCCTGACCTCTGACCTCCACTATAACACCTGACAACTATGACATTGTTTGATCAATAGTTACAACCATCTATATGAAACGCCTTTCAAAGCAATCACACATACAAACACTCATGCACGCACACTCACATTCGCGCACGTACACACACACGCACAAGCACACGCACACACAAAAGTCTCCAGTCCTGTCTGACCTCTCTCTCCCTGTCTACATCTGTCACACCCTGATCTGTTTCACCTGTCCGTGTTCTTGTCTCCACCCCCTCCAGGTGTCACCTGTTTTCCCCAGTCTATTTAATCCTGTGTTTCCTGTCTCTGTACGAGTGTATTTATCCCTGTGTTTCCTGTCTCTCTGTACCAGTGTATTTATCCCTGTGTTTCCTGTCTCTGTACGAGTGTATTTATCCCTGTGTTTCCTGTCTCTCTGTACCAGTGTATTTATCCCTGTGTTTCCTGTCTCTCTCTACCAGTGTATTTATCCTTGTGTTTCCTGTCTCTCTGTACCAGTGTATTTATCCCTGTGTTTCCTGTCTCTCTGTACCAGTGTATTTATCCCTGTGTTTCCTGTCTCTCTGTATGTACCAGTGTATTTATCCCTGTGTTTCCTGTCTCTCTGTATGTACCAGTGTATTTATCCCTGTGTTTCCTGTCTCTCTGTACCAGTGTATTTATCCCTGTGTTTCCTGTCTCTCTGTACCAGTGTATTTATCCCTGTGTTTCCTGTCTCTCTGTGCTAGTGTATTTATCCCTGTGTTTCCTGTCGCTCTGTACCAGTGTATTTATCCCTGTGTTTCCTGTCTCTCTGTGCCAGTGTATTTATCCCTGTGTTTCCTGTCTCTCTGTACCAGTGTATTTATCCCTGTGTTTCCTGTCTCTCTGTACCAGTGTATTTATCCCTGTGTTTCCTGTCTCTCTGTACCAGTGTATTTATCCCTGTGTTTCCTGTCTCTCTGTACCAGTGTATTTATCCTTGTGTTTCTCTGTACCAGTGTATTTATCCTTGTGTTTCTCTGTACCAGTGTATTTATCCCTGTGTGTCCTGTCTCTCTGTACCAGTGTAATTATCCCTGTGTTTCCTGTCTCTCTGTACCAGTGTATTTATCCCTGTGTTTCCTGTCTCTCTGTACCAGTGTATTAATTCCTGTGTTTCCTGTCTCTCTGTGCCAGTGTATTTATCCCTGTGTTTCCTGTCTCTCTGTGCCAGTGTATTTATCCCTGGGCTTCCTGTCTCTCTGTACCAGTGAATTTATCCATGTGTTTCCTGTCTCTCTGTCCCAGTGTATTTATCCCTGTGTTTCCTGTCTCTCTGTCCCAGTGTATTTATCCCTGTGTTTCCTGCCTCTCTGTCCCAGTGTATTTATCCCTGTGTTTCCTGTCTCTCTGTCCCAGTGTATTTATCCCTGTGTTTCCTGTCTCTCTGTACCAGTGTATTTATCCCTGTGTTTCCTGTCTCTCTGTCCCAGTGTATTTATCCCTGTGTTTCCTGTCTCTCTGTACCAGTGTATTTATCCCTGTGTTTCCTGTCTCTCTGTACCAGTGTATTTATCCCTGTGTTTCCTGTCTCTCTGTACCAGTGTATTTATCCCTGTGTTTCCTGTCTCTCTGTACCAGTGTATTTATCCCTGTTTACTGTCTCTCTGTGCCAGTTTGTCTTGTATGTCCAAGTCAACCAGCGTGTTTTTCCCACTTCTCCTGCCTTTTCTGAACTCTATTTGCTAGTCTTCCCGGTTCTGACCCTTGCCTGTTTCTGGACTTTGTACCCGCCTGCCTGACCATTCTGCCTGCCTTGACCTCGAGCCTGCCTGCCACTCTATACCTCCTGGACTCTTATCTGGTTTTAACATTTTTGCCTGTCCATGACCATTCCCTTGCCTACCCCTTTGGATTAATAAACATTGTTAGACTCCAACCATCTGCCTCCTGTCTGCATTTGGGTCTCACCTTTTGCCTTGATACACATCCCTCAGTCTCCTGTCCTGTCTGACCTCTCCCTCCATGTCCACATCCCTCAGTCTCCTGTCCTGTACATGTACTAATAGATACCTAGAGGACTATTAACATGTACGAATAGATACCTAGAGGACTATTAACATGTACTAATAGATACCTAGAGGACTGTTAACATGTACTAATAGATACCTAGAGGACTGTTAACATGTACTAATAGATACCTAGAGGACTGCTAACATGTATTTATAGATACCTAGAGGACTGTTAACATGTACTAATAGATACCTAGAGGACTGTTAACATGTTGTACTAACATATACCTAGAGGACTGTTAACATGTACTAATATATATCTAGAGGACTATTAACATGTACTAATAGATACCTAGAGGACTGTTAACATGTACTAATAGATACCTAGAGGACTGCTAACATGTATTTATAGATACCTAGAGGACTGTTAACATGTACTAATAGATACCTAGAGGACTCTTATTATGTACTAATAGATATCTAGAGGACTCTTAACATGTACTAATAGATACCTAGAGGACTATTAACATGTACTAATAGATACCTAGAGGACTATTAACATGTACTAATAGATACCTAGAGGACTGTTAATATGTACTAATAGATATCTAGAGGACTGTTAACATGTACTAATAGATACCTAGAGGACTGTTAACATGTACTAATAGATACCTAGAGGACTATTAACATGTACAAATAGATACCTAGAGGACTGTTAATATGTACTAATAGATACCTAGAGGACTGTTAATATGTACTAATAGATACCTAGAGGACTGTTAACATGTTCTAATAGAACCCTAAATAACTGTTTTTATGTACTAATAGATACCTAGAGGACTGTTAACATGTTGTACTAATAGATACCTAGAGGACTGTTAACATGTACTAATAGATACCTAGAGGACTGTTAACATGTTGTACTAATAGATACCTAGAGGACTGTTAACATGTTGTACTAATAGATACCTAGAGGACTGTTAACATGTTGTACTAATAGATACCTAGAGGACTGTTAACATGTACTAATAGATACCTAGAGGACTGTTAACATGTACTAATAGATACCTAGAGGACTGTTAACATGTTGTACTAATAGATACCTAGAGGACTGTTAACATGTACTAATAGATACCTAGAGGACTGTTATTATGTACTAATAGTGTTTCTGGTTTGGGCACTCATGATGATGGATCCATAGCATATTGAGTGATTGTTCCAAATTCCAGTTTGTTCCACATGTATCTAACCATCATCTTCTTCTTCTGCCTCTTCCTTCTCTGACATGCTGACTACACCGGGCACCGCGTGCATCTGCGTTCCCCATCGTGCTCATGTTGATTTTGTCTATCCGTACACTATCAGCAGCGGGGGGCCGGAAGTAACACACCAAATATGTTTAGACTGCAAATTGACTGCAGGAGGCCTAAACAGATATATTATTTGGCCAAATACAATCATTTGGAGACATTGCCCTTCGTAGGGTGCCGTCTTTCGAATGAGATGTTAAACCGAGTGTCCTGACTCTCTGTGGTCATTCAAATCCCATGGCACTTATTGTATGACTAGGAGTGTTCACTCCGGTGTCATGGCTTAATTCAAAACCTGGCACACATTCCATCATGGCCACCTAATTATCCCCCATTCCTAATTGCCATATGTAATTTCTCACCTCTCCACCTCTTAGCGAATGTGTGGTGAGAATTCTGGCACAAAAATGGTCGCCGTGCATCACCCAGGTGGTGATTCACAAATGGTCGCCGTGCATCACCCAGGTGGTGATTCACAAATGGTCGCCGTGCATCACCCAGGTGGTGATTCACAAATGGTCGCCGTGCATCACCCAGGTGGTGATTCACAAATGGTCGCCGTGCATCACCCAGGTGGTGATTCACAAATGGTCGCCGTGCATCACCCAGGTGGTGATTCACAAATGGTCGCCGTGCATCCCCCAGGTTACACATCGATGGTGGATGAGGTGTTTCCCACTACTATGTAAAGCTCTTTGATTACCTTCAGAAAAGCGCTGTACAAATCCAGTCACTCTTAATGTATTCGATCACAAATGTATCTCTGTAATGCATGGCCAAATTTGGGAACAGATTTGCAATATAAAAATAACTTGCAGCTGTTTTTCCAGTCGAGTCTCTTTTATCCAATAATGAAAATTCAACAACAACAACAAAAAATACACTATATATACAAAAGTATGTGGACACCCCTTCAAGTTAGTGGATTCTGCTATTTCAGCCACATCAGTTGCTCACAGGTGTATACAATTGTGCACAGTAGAATGGCCTTACTGAAGAGCTCAGAGACTTTCAATGTGGTACAATCATAGGATGCCACCTTTCGAGCAACAACGGCTCAGCCGCGAAGTGGTAAGCCACACAAGCTCACAGAAAGGGACTGCCGAGTGCTGAAGCGTGTAGCTTGTATAAATCGTCTGTCCTCGATTGCAACACTCACTACCGAGTTCCAACCTGCCTCTAGAAGCAACATCAGTACAATAACTGTTCGTCAGGAACTTCATGAAATGGTTTTCCATGGCCGAGCAGCTGCATACAAACCTAAGATCACCATGGGCAATGCCAAGCATTGGCTTGAGTGGTGTAAAGCTTGCCACCATCGGACTCTGGAGCAGTGGAAACACGTTCTCTGGTGTGATGAATCGCACTCCATCATCTGGCAGTCTGACGGACAAATCTGGGTTTGGTGGATGCCAGGAGAACGCTACCTGCCCAAATGCATAGTGCCAACTGTAAAGTTAGGTGGCGGAATAATGGTCTGGGGCTGTTTTTCATGGTTCAGGCCCCTTCGTTCCAGAGAAAGGAAATCTTAAGGCTATAGCATACAATGACATTCTAGATGATTCTGTGTTCCAACTTTGTGGCAACAGTTTGGGGAAGGCCCTTTCCTGTTTCAGAATGACAATGCCCCCGTGCACGTTGCTCTTGTGGCTGAATGGAAGCAAGTCCCCGCAGAAATGTTCCAACATCTAGTGGAAAGTCTTCCCAGAAGACTGGAGGCTGTTATAGCAGCAATGTTCCTACATCTAGTGGAAAGCCTTCCCAGAAGACTGGAGGCTGTTATAGCAGCAATGTTCCTACATCTAGTGGAAAGCCTTCCCAGAAGAGTGGAGGCTGTTATAGCAGCAATGTTCCTACATCTAGTGGAAAGCCTTCCCAGAAGAGTGGAGGCTGTTATAGCAGCAAAGGGGGGATGGACGCCATACTAATACCCATGATTTTGGTATGAGATGTTTGAAGAGCAGGTGTCCACATACTTTTGGCCATGTAGTGGACAAATAAAACAGCACTTTCAACAATCAACAAAATAACATTTGAAAAATGGAAATACTAGTAATTTTCTTGCAAATTTTCTCACATGAATCTTGGCTTTGGAGGGTTTCTGTATATAAAAAAAGCATACAGCACACATGCTATTCACATTCAGCTTGCCAGCTAGCTAGTGAGCTTCATACCAGGGGATGAACATCGGGTTGTTATACTTCACCTGGTCTTCTCTCTCCAGACCGCATCTGTCCAGACCGCATCTCCCCAGACCGCATCTCCCCAGACCGCATCTGTCCAGACCGCATCTGTCCAGACTGCATCTGTCCAGACCGCATCTCTCCAGACCGCATCTCTCCAGACCGCATCTGTCCAGACCGCATCTGTCCAGACCGCATCTGTCCAGACCGCATCTCTCCAGACCGCATCTCTCCAGACCGCATCTCCCCAGACCACATCTGTCCAGACCGCATCTGTCCAGACCACATCTGTCCAGACCGCATCTGTCCAGACCGCATCTGTCCAGACCACATTCTTCCAGACCGCATCTCTCTAGACCGCATCTCTCCAGACCACATCTCTCCAGACCACATCTGTCCAGACCACATCTCTCCAGACCACATCTCTCCAGACCGCATCTGTCCAGACCGCATCTGTCCAGACCGCATCTGTCCAGACCGCATCTCTCCAGACCGCATCTCTCCAGGCCGCATCTCCCCAGACCACATCTGTCCAGACCGCATCTGTCCAGACCACATCTGCCCAGACCGCATCTGTCCAGACCGCATCTCTCCAGACCACATCTCTCCAGGCCGCATCTCTCCAGACCGCATCTCTCCAGACCGCATCTCTCCAGACCGCATCTCTCCAGACCACATCTCTCCAGACCGCATCTCTCCAGACCACATCTCTCCAGACCACATCTGTCCAGACCACATCTGTCCAGACCGCATTTGTCCAGACCGTATCTGTCCAGACCACATTCGTCCAGACCGCATCTCTCTAGACCGCATCTCTCCAGACCACATCTCTCCAGACCACATCTGTCCAGACCACATCTCTCCAGACCACATCTCTGCAGACCGCATCTGTCCAGACCGCATCCTTCCAGACTGCATCTCTCTAGACCGCATCTCTCCAGACCACATCTGTCCAGACCACATCTGTCCAGACCACATCTCTCCAGACCACATCTTCTTTCACTGGATCCTTGTAGAATTTTGCAGACTGGTCATATAAAAGTGTGTACTTCTCTACTTCCACGATAAATCTCTCCACATCCATCTTTCAAGCACCCATGTTGGCTGTTGTTTACAGGAAGTATGGGAAGTATGCTCATTGTGAGAACCAATTCATTTATGGGTGAGGCGGGACTTGCAGCAAGCTGCCATCGTGCGCATGTTGATTTAGTCCATCCGTACAAAACGGGATCAGGACACGCAGGTTGAAATATCAAAACAACCTCTGAACCGACTATATTAATTTAGGGATCAGTCGAAAACACATGAAACATTCATGGGCATTTATTTAGCTAGTGACACTAATACTCCCTCTCTGGCCTCTAGGTCACCAGACAGTTGATTATTACACACACCTGTCACAATCGTCATGCGCACCAGCACTTATTGACACTCACCTGGACTCCATCACCTCCTTGATTACCTGCCCTATATATGTCTCTCCCTTTGGTTCCTGCCCTATATATGTCTCTCCCTTTGGTTCCTTCCCTATATATATGTCACTACACATGGTTCCTTCTCTATTTATGTCACTCCCTTTGGTTACTTCCCTATATATGTCACTCCCTTTGGTTCCTTCCCTATATATGTCACTCCCTTTGGTTTCTTCTCTATTTATGTCACTCCCTTTGGTTCCTTCCCTATATATGTCACTCCCTTTGGTTCCTTCCCTATACATGTCACTCCCTTTGGTTACTTCCCTATATATGTCACTCCCTTTGGTTCCATCCCTATATATGTCACTCCCTTTGGTTCCATCCCTATTTATGTCACTCCCTTTGGTTCCTTCCCTATATATGTCACTCCCTTAGTTCCTTCCCTATTTATGTCACTCCCTTTGGTTCTTTCTCTATTTATGTCACTACCCTTGGTTCCTTTCCTATATATGTCACTCCCTTTAGTTCCTTCTCTATTTATGTCACTCCCTTTGGTTCCTTCCCTATATATGTCACTCCCGTTGGTTCCTTCCCTATATATGTCACTCCCTTTGGTTCCTTCCCTGTTTCTTGTTTTGTTCGTTCATTTATTAAATGTATTCACTCCCTCAACTTGCTTTCCGACTCAGAGTACATCGTACAGCCAGAAACAGATAGTGTTAACATAAATTAAATTATATAATTACAGAATAACGCCTCACCTAAGGGAAGCATCAGGGAGTCTTTGTTTATATGGCTCGTCTCACTCCCACGCCTCAACCGGCTCGTCTGACTCCCACGCCTCAGCCGGCTCGTCTGACTCCCACGCCTCAGCCGGCTCGTCTGACTCCCACGCCTCAGCCGGCTCGTCTGACTCCCACGCCTCAACCGGCTCATCCGACTCCCACGCCTCAGCCGGCTCGTCTCACTCCCACGCCTCAACCGGTTCATCCGACTCCCACGCCTCAGCCGGCTCGTCTCCCACGCCTCAACCGGTTCATCCGACTCCCACGCCTCAACCGGCTCGTCTCACTCCCACGCCTCAACCGGTTCATCTCACTCCCACGCCTCAACCGTTTCATCCGACTCCCACGCCTCAGCCGGCTCGTCTCACTCCCACGCCTCAACCGGTTCATCCGACTCCCACGCCTCAACCGGCTCGTCTCACTCCCACGCCTCAACCGGTTCATCTCACTCCCACGCCTCAACCGGCTCGTCTGACTCCCACGCCTCAGCCGGCTCGTCTGACTACCACGCCTCAGCCGGCTCGTCTGACTCCCACGCCTCAGCCGGCTCGTCTGACTCCCACGCCTCAACCGGCTCATCCGACTCCCACGCCTCAGCCGTCTCGTCTCCCACGCCTCAGCCGGCTCGTCTGACTCCCACGCCTCAGCCGGCTCGTCTCACTCCCACGCCTCAGCCGGCTCGTCTCACTCCCACGCCTCAGCTGGCTCGTCGGGCTCCCACGCCTCAGCCGGCTCGTCTCACTCCCACGCCTCAGCCGGCTCGTCTCACTCCCACGCCTCAGCTGGCTCGTCGGGCTCCCACGCCTCAGCCGGCTCGTCTCACTCCCACGCCTCAGCCGGCTCGTCTCACTCCCACGCCTCAGCTGGCTCGTCGGGCTCCCACGCCTCAGCCGGCTCGTCTCACTCCCACGCCTCAGCCGGCTCGTCTCACTCCCACGCCTCAGCTGGCTCGTCGGGGTCCCACGCCTCAGCCGGCTCGTCTCACTCCCACGCCTCAGCTGGCTCGTCGGGCTCCCACGCCTCAACCGGCTCGTCTCACTCCCACGCCTCAGCCGGCTCGTCGGGCTCCCAGACAACAAATGTTTGTTTTGTTCAATAAAGTTCATCTTTATGTCCAAATACCTCAGTTTTGTTGGTGCGTTTTGTCCAGTAATCCGAATGCAGAAGTCCAGATGAAAAGTTTTAAAAAAGTACAATAAAGGTTCGTATAAACGATGTTTAAAATCAGGTTGTTTTTGTCATAAATAATCAAAAATATTTCAACCGGACAAAAGGTTTTTTAACAGAAAAAGAGAAACAAGACTTGGATTTGAAAGTGCTGTATCTCCCTCATTTGTCAGAGTAAAAGCCTGAAACAATGCCTAAAGACTGGCCACATGTAGAAGAAGCCACAGAGCTCATGAACTGGGTCCCAAGTCTTTGTATGGTGGATAGGCTTTCAATGGAAAAACAGCCTTTCAGAAAAATAGTACTTCCTGGTTGGATTGTCCTTTGGTTTTCGCCTGCTATATCAGTTCTGTTACACTCACAGACATTATGTTAACAGTTTTGGAAACTGTAGAGTGTTTTCTATCCAAATCTACGAATTATATGCATATCCTATCTTCTGGGCCTGAGTAGCAGGCAGTTTAATTTGGGCACGCTTTTCATTCAAAATGCCGAATGCTGCCCCCTATCCTAGTGAAGTTAATCACCCACGTGGGTATATGATCCTGAAAACCAATGAGGAGATGGGAGAGGCAGGACTTGCAGAGCATCAAGTGTTAAGAATAGAACCAAGTTCTAAATTAGCGCCTGGCTACGCAGACACTCTTTGACGTGCGCAAGCAGTTTGGATTACATTTATGTGTACATTTATTTTGCAACGCTCGCGGATGCAACACGGGTGGTGTGATCAGCAACGCTCGCGGACGCAAAACGGGTGGTGTGATCAGCAACGCTCGCGGACGCAACACGGGTGGTGTGATCAGCAACGCTCGCGGACGCAACACGGGTGGTGTGATCAGCAACGCTCGCGGACGCAACACGGGTGGTGTGATCAGCAACGCTCGCTGACGCAACACGGGTGGTGTGATCAGCAACGCTCGCGGACGCAACACGGGTGGTGTGATCAGCAACGCTCGCGGACGCAACACGGGTGGTGTGATCAGCAACGCTCGCGGACGCAACACGGGTGGTGTGATCAGCAACGCTCGCGGACGCAACACGGGTGGTGTGATCAGCAACGCCCGCGGACGCAACACGGGTGGTGTGATCAGCAACGCTCGCGGACGCAACACGGGTGGTGTGATCAGCAACGCTCGCTGAAGCAACACGGGTGGTGTGATCAGCAACGCTCGCGGACGCAACACGGGTGGTGTGATCAGCAACGCTCGCGGACGCAACACGGGTGGTGTGATCAGCAACGCTCGCGGACGCAACACGGGTGGTGTGATCAGCAACGCTCGCGGACGCAACACGAGTGGTGTGATCAGCAACGCTCGCGGACGCAACACGAGTGGTGTGATCAGCAACGCTCGCGGACGCAACACGGGTGGTGTGATCAGCAACGCTCGCGGACTCAACACGGGTGGTGTAATCAGCAACGCTCGCGGACGCAACACGGGTGGTGTGATCAGCAACGCTCGCTGACGCAACACGGGTGGTGTGATCAGCAACGCTCGCGGACGCAACACGGGTGGTGTGATCAGCAACGCTCGCGGACGCAACACGGGTGGTGTGATCAGCAACGCTCGCGGACGCAACACGGGTGGTGTGATCAGCAACGCTCGCGGACGCAACACGGGTGGTGTGATCAGCAACGCTCGCGGACGCAACACGGGTGGTGTGATCAGCAACGCTCGCGGACGCAACACGGGTGGTGTGATCAGCAACGCTCGCGGACGCAACACGGGTGGTGTGATCAGCAACGCTCGCGGACGCAACACGGGTGGTGTGATCAGCAACGCTCGCTGAAGCAACACGGGTGGTGTGATCAGCAACGCTCGCGGACGCAACACGGGTGGTGTGATCAGCAACGCTCGCGGACGCAACACGGTTGGTGTGATCAGCAACGCTCGCGGACGCAACACGGGTGGTGTGATCAGCAACGCTCGCGGACGCAACACGGGTGGTGTGATCAGCAACGCTCGCGGACTCAACACGAGTGGTGTGATCAGCAACGCTCGCGGACGCAACACGAGTGGTGTGATCAGCAACGCTCGCGGACGCAACACGGGTGGTGTAATCAGCAACGCTCGCGGACGCAACATGGGTGGTGTGATCAGCAACGCTCGCGGACGCAACACGAGTGGTGTGATCAGCAACGCTCGCCGACGCAACACGGGTGGTGTGATCAGCAACGCTCGCGGACGCAACACGAGTGGTGTGATCAGCAACGCTCGCTGACACAACGCGGGTGGTGTGATAAGCAACGCTCGCGGATGCAACACGGGTGGTGTGGTCAGCAACACTCGTGGACGCAACACGGGTGGTGTGATCAGCATGTTACCTTCCACTTCTACTCCCTCCCTCCCTCCCTCCCTCCCTCCCTCCCTCCCTCCCTCCCTCCCTTCTTCTTATCTCCCCTCCCTCCCTCCCTCTCTTCCACTCTTATCTCGCTCCCTTCCCATCTCCTTCACTCCTCTCCTCTCCCTGCCTGGCTGCCATGTACTCTCTCCACACACCTGCCTTGTCTAGACATAACACTTGTGCAGACATGCACGCTCACACACTCAACCTTCATTTGTTTGTTCCTCTCCTCCAGGACACAGTCAGTGAGACAGTACTGATTAGTGACAGACAAACCTCTTCTCTCATCCCCCCACCTCTCTCTCTCTCGTTCTCTCTCTCTCTCTCTCTCTCTCTCTCTCTCTCTCTCTCTCTCTCTCTCTCTCTGTCTCTCTCTCTCACTCCTTTCTCCTCTACTCTCCAGGACCAGTGCAGTGAAGCAGCAGGGCTAACAGCAGACCTGACTATAGAGTTGACAGACCAGTGTGAGGAGATCAGTGATAGGCTGTTGATTCTGGAGGATGACCTCCAGACAGCCATACAGAACAAAGACCCGGCACTCACTCATATCCTTTACCTCTTACTGTACCGCGTGTGTTGCTCAGAGAAAGAGATATCATATGTTTTTCTCTTAAAAGATTTCTGTCAAAATTATTGGCACCTTTTAAATATTCTTATTAATAAAGAGATGTAAATTGAATCTACATTAAGTTAATTTCAGCGTAAAGGAACCCTATTGTTGGCCTTCCATGGCTTCCTGTTCCACTGCTTCCTGTTTCACTGTAGTATAAAAATGAAGCAACACGCCTGTAAAATCCCTTCGTCATCCATCATCATCGAAAAGGCAAGGAACTCACAAACGAAAAGCAACAAAATGTTGTTGACCTTCATAAATCAGGCAATGGGGGAAAAAAAGAAGTGGAAACAGCAAATATACAATTTAACAATTTAGAAGTTTGAAACCAAAAAGATGGTTAGAGAGACGAAGACAAATCTAAGGGCTAAAGTTGGAGATTTACAGAACTTTGTCTCATCTTCAGGTCACAGAGTCTCCAAATCTGTGACAGGCCTCCTCTCTCTCACAGTGGAGATGACAGAACAGTGTGAGCTAAGTGAAAGTCTAACCTCTCTAAATAGAGAGGTGTCATTTTCATAACGAATCTGCTGAAGCTGATTACATGGCCCCCTATTCCATATATAGTGCACTGCCCTTGACCAGGGCCATAGCACCCTATTCCATATATAGTGCACTGCCCTTACCCAGGGCCCTATGTTGGAAATACGATTCTATTTGCGACTTATTTCCATTCGGAATGTGGATTCATTTCCCTTTGTAATGAGGACTCATTTCCCTTCCGTAAAGGACACGATGGGAGACAGAAAGCTGGCTTCAAGCACAAGGCACAGCAGGTGTTTATTTGTAAAGGACCACAGGAGGAAGCAGGTAGCTGGGTTCAGGGGCAGGCAGAAGGTCATACAAAAGGGGTCCAAAAAGGCAACAGTACAGGCAGGGAAAAGGCTAGTATTGTCATCCGGGAGATCAGGCAATAGGTTGATAACAGGAAATCCGGCTAAAGTACAGGCAGGGAATAGGCAAAAGGCATCGTTAGTGAGGCAGGCAAAAACGATCATACACAGCAGGAGTAAACCACGGAGAAATCAGAGCTCTGAAAGACGTGTGCCACAAAACAAACAATAACTGAACTAAATAGTGTGTGATGATGACATATAGGTATGTGAACAGGTGATTAGAATTCAGGTGATTGGGATCTGGAGAGTGAGCTGCGTTCAGGGGATCTATGTGTTTGTGAGTTGGAAGCAGACTTTACATCTTCGTAATGAGGATTCATTTCCCTCGTAATGAGGATTCATATCCCTTTGTAACAAGGATTAATTTCCCTTCGTAATGAGGATTTATTTCCCTTGTAATGAGCATTCATATCCCTTTGTAACAAAGATTAATTTCCTTCGTAATGGGGATTAATTTCCCTTCGTAATGAGGATTAATTTCCCTTCGTAATGAGGATTAATTTCCCTTCGTAATGGGGATTAATTTAGCTTTGTAACGAGGATTAATTTCCCTTAGTAACAAGGATTAATTTCCTTTCGTAACGAGGATTCATTTCCTTTCGTAATGGGGATTAATTTCCCTTCGTAACGAGGATTAATTTCCCTTCGTAACGAGGATTATTGTCCCTTCGTAACGAGGATTAATTTCCCTTCGTAATGAGGAAGCTGATTGGAAAGAAAATATTACTATGCATTTTTTTCTCTCCGTCTCTTGGCTCCTATACACAGAGTTTATTAAAAGAGAGGGAAAGGTAATATTTCAATGTTGAGTCTAGTAGGAGAAACCTTGTTCTGTATGTATGTCAGAGCTCATTCCTTGCACGAGGCCTGACAAGACTATTCCCACTATCTACCTGTCCAAAATTATCAACAATATTATTTGGTTCTAGAAATGAATCTTCCCAAAGGAGCCGGGGAAAGACACAGACACAAATACAGATATAGAGACTGACGGAAATGGACCCAGACCCCAGACGCAGTCCATCCCCATAGCCCAGTGGCAGTTCTCTGTCTACATGTGTATCTAAAACATTTGGACATGCTGTAGGATAAGGGCATGTTTTTTACAGAGTACTCAGATACCGATTTAGTAAATGGAACAGAAAAACAGTCCACTGTGCCTGAATCAGCTTATTGTCTGAGATGGCGTAACCATGGTGACCAAAAGGCCAAACCACTCTTCCTCTCGGGCTGGAATCCTTCAACCTATCATGAAAGGACGGATGAGGATGGAGAGGCGACAGTCGAGAAAGAGAAGGAGAGAGACAGATTAATGGATGGATACTACACTTTAGAGACATGTTTTTGTTAAGGTCCATAAATGTACAGAATTTACAGATTGTCAACATTATTTTGAACATCATCTTTACATTGTCATCAATATAAAACTTTACAGCTTTTGTTGAAGGACCTGAAATTACATATTTTTACTTAATTGTGTCCGTTCCTAAACTTACACATGATGTCATCTTTACATTTGACGGCACCTGTAGAGATACAGAACATTATAATAGTCCTGTGGTGTCCAGATACAGAACATTATATTAGTCCTGTGGTGTCCAGATACAGAACATTATATTAGTCCTGTAGAGATACAGAACATTATATTAGTCCTGTAGAGATACAGAACATTATATTAGTCCTGTAGAGATACAGAACATTATATTAGTCCTGTAGAGATACAGAACATTATATTAGTCCTGTAGAGATACAGAACATTATATTAGTCCTGTGATGTCCAGATACAGAACATTATATTAGTCCGGTAGAGATACAGAACATTATATTTGTCCTATAGAGATACAGAACATTATATTAGTCCTGTGGTGTCCAGATACAGAACATTATATTAGTCCGGTAGAGATACAGAACATTATATTGGTCCTGTAGAGGTACAGAACATTATATTAGTCCTGTAGAGATACAGAACATTATATTAGTCCTGTGGTGTCCAGATACAGAACATTATATTAGTCCTGTGGTGTCCAGATACATAACATTATATTAGTTCTGTAGAGATACAGAACATTATATTTGTCCTGTAGAGATACAGAACATTATATTAGTCCTGTGGTGTCCAGATACAGAACATTATATTAGTCCTGTGGTGTCCAGATACATAACATTATATTAGTTCTGTAGAGATACAGAACATTATATTTGTCCGGTAGAGATACAGAACATTATATTAGTCCTGTAGAGATACAGAACATTATATTAGTCCTCTGGTGTCCAGATACAGAACATTATATTAGTCCTGTAGAGGTACAGAACATTATATTAGTCCTCTGGTGTCCAGATACAGAACATTATATTAGTCCTGTAGAGATACAGAACATTATATTAGTCCTGTGTTGTCCAGATACAGAACATTATATTAGTCCTGTAGAGATACAGAACATTATATTAGTCCTGTGTTGTCCAGATACAGAACATTATATTAGTCCTGTAGAGATACAGAACATTATATTAGTCCTGTAGAGATACAGAACATTATATTAGTCCTGTGGTGTCCAGATACAGAACATTATATTAGTCCTGTGGTGTCCAGATACAGAACATTATATTAGTCCTGTAGAGATACAGAACATTATATTAGTCCGGTAGAGATACAGAACATTATATTAGTCCTGTAGAGATACAGAACATTATATTAGTCCTGTAGAGATACAGAACATTATATTAGTCCTGTAGAGATACAGAACATTATATTAGTCCTGTGATGTCCAGATACAGAACATTATATTAGTCCTATAGAGATACAGAACATTATATTGGTCCTGTAGAGATACAGAACATTATATTGGTCCTGTAGAGATACAGAACATTATATTGGTCCTGTAGAGATACAGAACATTATATTAGTCCTGTAGAGATACAGAACATTATATTGGTCCTGTAGAGATACAGAACATTATATTAGTCCTGTGGTGTCCAGATACTGAACATTATATTAGTCCTGAAGATATCCCTCTAGTGGTGTGGGGGCTGTGCTTTGGCAAAGTGGGTGGGGTTATAACCTTCCTGTTTGGCCCTGTCCGGGGGTGTCCTCAGATGGGGCCACAGTGTCTCCTGACCCCTCCTGTCTCAGCCTCCATTATTTATGCTGCAGTAGTTTATGTGTCGGGGGGCTAGGGTCAGTTTGTCATATCTGGAGTACTTCTCCTGTCCTATTCGGTGTCCTGTGTGAATTTAAGTGTGCTCTCTCTAATTCTCCTTTTCTCTCTTTCGGAGGACCTGAGCCTTAGGACCATGCCTCAGGACTACCTGACATGATGACTCCTTGCTGTCCCCAGTCCACCTGGCCGTGCTGCTGCTCCAGTTTCAACTGTTCTGCCTTATTATTATTTGACCATGCTGGTGATTTATGAACATTTGAACATCTTGGCCATGTTCTGATACAGAACATTATATTAGTCCTGTAGAGATACAGAACATTATATTAGTCCTGTGGTGTCCAGATACAGAACATTATATTAGTTATGTGGTGCCCAGATACAGAATATTATATTAGTCCTGTAGAGATACAGAACATTATATTAGTCCTGTGGTGTCCAGATACAGAACATTATATTAGTTATGTGGTGCCCAGATACAGAATATTATATTAGTTCTGTAGAGATACAGAACATTATATTAGTCCTGTGGTGTCCAGATACAGAACATTATATTAGTCCTGTAGAGATACAGAACATTATATTAGTCCTGTAGAGATACAGAACATTATATTAGTCCTGTGGTGTCCAGATACAGAACATTATATTAGTCCTGTAGAGATACAGAACATTATATTAGTCCTCTGGTGTCCAGATACAGAACATTATATTAGTCCTGTAGAGATACAGAACATTATATTAGTCCTGTGGTGTCCAGATACAGAACATTATATTATTAGTCCTGTGGTGTCCAGATACAGAACATTATATTATTAGTCCTGTGGTGTCCAGATACAGAACATTATATTATTAGTCCTGTGGTGTCCAGATACAGAACATTATATTAGTCCTGTGGTGTCCAGATACAGAACATTATATTATTAGTCCTGTGGTGTCCAGATACAGAACATTATATTATTAGTCCTGTGGTGTCCAGATACAGAACATTATATTATTAGTCCTGTGGTGTCCAGATACAGAACATTATATTATTAGTCCTGTGGTGTCCAGATACAGAACATTATATTAGTCCTGTGGTGTCCAGATACAGAACATTATATTATTAGTCCTGTGGTGTCCAGATACAGAACATTATATTATTAGTCCTGTGGTGTCCAGATACAGAACATTATATTATTAGTCCTGTGGTGTCCAGATACAGAACATTATATTATTAGTCCTGTGGTGTCCAGATACAGAACATTATATTATTAGTCCTGTGGTGTCCAGATACAGAACATTATATTATTAGTCCTGTGGTGTCCAGATACAGAACATTATATTAGTCCTGTGGTGTCCAGATACAGAACATTATATTAGTCCTGTGGTGTCCAGATACAGAACATTATATTATTAGTCCTGTGGTGTCCAGATACAGAACATTATATTATTAGTCCTGTGGTGTCCAGATACAGAACATTATATTATTAGTCCTGTGGTGTCCAGCCTGTAGAAGTGTCTCTGATCTATTTAGTCTCTCCATTATTCATGAAGCTCTTTAAGACTTCTTAATAATGAATGACAAAAAATCTGGGCAAAACCAGCCACCCATGTGTGTGTGTGTCTGTGTGTATATATATGTATCCATGCCTGCGTGTGTGTGTGTGCCGCGAGGCTGTGAAGAATCTCTTATTCTCTACTATCAGAACACTCACACCATTATTTATGTCTCTGTCTCACATGGCACCCTATTACCTATGTAGTACACTACCTTTGACCAGGGCCCATAGGTCTCTGATCAAAGGTAGTGCAGTAAATAGGGATTAGGGTGTCATTTGGGACGCATATTTAGTCTTTAAGTAGGTTAAACAATCCCTCTTTGATGAGAGCCTTCAATAGGACTGAATAATTTAGCATGGCTGGCCCATCTGGTGTGTGTTTGATACTTTGACTGCTTCATTGAGCTGGAGTGGAGATGACAGGAGACGAGGCCATGAATTATTGGACTGATTTCAGGATGTGAATGCATCAATCAGAGTCTGGTTGCAGAGTGAAGATGGATGAACGTCTTCTTCAGGGAAAACACAGGGCCTCTATCTACAGCTGCTATTATCAACACTATGGGATACCATCATCTCTATAGGATACCATCATCTCTATACCACCATCATCTCTGTTGTAGGACACCATCATCTCTGTAAATATCATCATCTCTATAGGATACCATCTTTTCTGTAGGATACCATCATCTCTGTAGGATACCATCATCTTTGTTCTGGGATACCATCATCTCTGTTGTGGGATACCATCATCTCTCTTGTGGGATACCATCATCTTTGTAAATACCATCATCTCTATAGGATACCATCATCTCTGTTGTAGGATACCATCATCTCTGTAAATATCATCATCTCTATAGGATACCATCTTTTCTGTAGGATACCATCATCTCTGTAGGATACCATCATCTCTGTTGTGGGATACCATCATCTCTGTTGTGGGATACCATCATCTCTCTTGTGGGATACCATCATCTCTGTAAATACCATCACCTCTGTAGGATACCATCATCTCTGTTGTGGGATACCATCATTTCTGTAGCATACCATCATCTCTGTTGTGGGATACCATCATCTCTGTTGCGGGATACCATCATCTCTGTAGGATACCATCATCTCTGTAGGATACCATCATCTCTGTTGTGGGATACCATCATCTCTGTTGTGGGATACCATCATTTCTGTAGGATACCATCATCTCTGTAGGATACCATCATCTCTGTTGTGGGATACCATCATCTCTGTAGGATACCATCACCTCTGTAGGATACCATCATTTCTGTAGGATACCATCATCTCTGTAGGATACCATCATCTCTGTTGTGGGATACCATCATCTCTGTAGGATACCATCATCTCTGTTGTGGGATACCATCATCTTTGTAGGATACCATCATCTCTGTTGTGGGATACCATCATCTCTTTAGGATACCATCATCTCTGTTATGGGATACCATCATTTCTGTAGGATACCATCATCTCTGTAAATACCATCATCTCTGTAGGATACCATCATCTCTGTAGGATACCATCATCTCTGTTGTGGGATACCATCATCTCTGTAGGATACCATCATCTCTGTTGTGGGTTACCGTCATCTCTGTAAATACCATCATCTCTGTAGGATATTATATTCTCTGTTGTGGGATACCATCATCTCTGTAAATACCATCATCTCTATAGGATACCATCATCTCTGTTGTGGGATACCATCATCTCTGTTGTGGTTACCATCATCTCTGTTGTGGGATACCATAATCTCTGTAGGATACCATCATCTCTGTCGTGGGATACCATCATCTCTGTAGGATACCATCATCTCTGTTGTGGGATACCATAATCTCTGTAGGATACCATCATCTCTGTCGTGGGATACCATCATCTCTGTAGGATACCATCATCTCTGTTGTGGGATACCATCATTTCTGTAGGATACCATCATCTCTGTTGTGGGATACCATTATCTCTGTTTGTGGGATACCATCATCTCTGTAGGATACCATCATCTCTGTAAATACCATCATCTCTGTAGGATACCATCATCTCTGTTGTGGGATACTATCATCTCTGTTGTGGGATACCATCATCTCTGTTGTGGGATACCATCATCTCTGTTGTGGGATACCATCATCTCTGTTGTGGGATACCATCATCTCTGTTGTGGGATACCATTATCTCTGTAGGATACCATCATTTCTATGGTAGTGTCCATCATCTCTGTAGGATACCATCATTTCAATGGTAGGGTCCATCATCTCTGTAGGATACCATCATCTCTGTAGGATACCATCATTTCTATGGTAGGGTACATCATCTCTGTAGGATACCATCATCTCTGTAGGATACCATCATTTCTATGGTAGGGTCCATCATCTCTGTAGGATACCATCATATTTGAGCTTGTGACCAATAACATTTCATTTGATTTGATTTGCAGGACTTGCTTTTTCTGAGTGTTGTGTCCAAAAAGCAGAGCATCTCTTTAATACAGACAGACCTCCCACCATCTTTAAAACCATTGAATCTATATGTTTTGACCATGACAGTTTTCAATCTAAGGTATCACCAAGTAATTTAGTCTGCTCAACTTGTTCAACAGCCACACAAAGTTTTTTTTGTCATTTGTACGTGATACGGGTCCCACAAAATGCTTACTTGCATGTTCCTTCTGGACAATGCAACAGCAATACGAAATACTGGTGCAGGAGGTGGGATGTGACAGCTTCTCTACAGACCATGCTGATAGGAGGAAGAGGGTCACTCCCTGACCTTAGAGATCCTTATTTATTCTCTATGTTTGGTTAGGTCAGGGTGTGACTCGGGTGGGAAAATCTACGTTTTCTATTTCTTTGTTGTTTTTGCCTAGTGTGGTTCCCAATCAGAGGCAGCTGTCTATCGTTGTCTCTGATTTTTTATTTAACCAGGTAGGCTAGTTGAGAACAAGTTCTCATTTACAACTGTGACCTAGCCAAGATAAAGCATAGCAGGGTAAACAGACAACAACACAGAGTTACACATGGAGTAAACAATTAACAAGTCAATAACACAGTAGAAAAAAAGGAGTCTATATACATTGTGTGCAAAAGGCATGAGGAGGTAGGCAATAAATAGGCCATAAGAGAGGATAATTACAATTTAGCAGATTAACACTGGAGTGATAAATTATCAGATGGTCATGTGCAGGTAGAGATACTGGTGTGCAAAAGAGCAGAAAAGTAAATAAATTAAAACAATATGGGGATGAGGTAGGTAGATTGGGTGGGCTATTTACCGATGGACTATGTACAGCTGCAGCGATCGGTTAGCTGCTCAGATAGCAGATGTTTAAAGTTGGTGAGGGAGATAAAAGTCTCCAACTTCGGCGATTTTTGCAATTCGTTCCAGTCACAGGTGGCAGAGAACTGGAAGGAAAGGCGGCC
Source organism: Oncorhynchus clarkii lewisi (assembly GCF_045791955.1). Taxonomy (NCBI): domain Eukaryota; kingdom Metazoa; phylum Chordata; class Actinopteri; order Salmoniformes; family Salmonidae; genus Oncorhynchus; species Oncorhynchus clarkii. The sequence goes on along the minus strand of NC_092162.1, from coordinate 828,284 downwards.
AAATGAGGTGTTGGCTTTAGGGATGATCAGTGAGATACACCTGCTGGAGCGCGTGCTACGTGTGGGTGTTGCCGTTGTAACCAGTGAACTGAGATAAGGCGGAGCTTTACCTAGCATGGACTTGTAGATGACCTGAAGCCAGTGGGTCTGGCGACGAATATGTAGCGAGGGCCAGCCGACTAGAGCATACAGGTCGCAGTGGTGGGTGGTATAAGGTGCTTTAGTAACAAAACGGATGGCACTGTGATAAACTGCATCCAGTTTGCTGAGTAGAGTATTGGAAGCTATTTTGTAGATAACATCGCCGAAGTCGAGGATCGGTAGGATAGTCAGTTTTACTAGGGTAAGTTTGGCGGCGTGAGTGAAGGAGGCTTTGTTGCGAAACAGAAAGCCGACTCTAGATTTGATTTTAGATTGGAGATGTTTGATATGAGTCTGGAAGGAGAGTTTACAGTCTAGCCAAACACCTAGGTACTTATAGATGTCCACATATTCTATGTCAGAACCATCCAGGGTGGTGATGCTAGTCGGGCGTGCGGGTGCAGGCAGCGAACTGTTGAAAAGCATGCATTTGGTTTTAATATTATTTAAGAGCAGTTGGAGGCCACAGAAGGAGTGTTGTATGGCATTGAAGCTCGTTTGGAAGTTAGATAGCCCAGTGTCCAAGGAAGGGCCAGAAGTATACAGAATGGTGTCGTCTGCGTAGAGGTGGATCAGGGAATCGCCCGCAGCAAGAGCAACATCATTGATATATACAGAGAAAAGAGTCTGCCCGAGTATTGAACCCTGTGGCACCCCCATAGAGACTGCCAGAGGACTGGACAACATGCCCTCCTATTTGACACACTGAACTCTGTCTGCAAAGTACTTGGTGAACCAGGCAAGGCAGTCATTAGAAAAACCGAGGATACTGAGTCTGCTGATAAGAATATGGTGATTGACAGAGTCGAAAGCCTTGGCCAGGTCGATGAAGACGGCTGCACAGTACTGTCTTTTATCGATGGCGGTTATAATATCGTTTAGTACCTTGAAGTGCACCCGTGACCGGCTCGGAAACCAGATTGCACAGCAGAGAAGATACGGTGGGATTCGAGATGGTCAGTGATCTGTTTGTTGACTTGGCTTTCGAAGACCTTAGATAGGCAGGGCAGAATGGATATAGGTCTGCAACAGTTTGGGTCCAGAGTGTCTCCCCCTTTGAAGAGGGGGATGACCGCGGCAGCTTTCCAATCCTTGGGGATCTCAGACAATATGAAAGATAGGTTGAACAGGCTGGTAATAGGGGTTGCGACAATGGCGGCGGATAGTTTCAGAAATAGAGGGTCCAGATTGTCAAGCCCAGCTGATTTGTACGGGTCCAGGTTTTGCAGCCCTTTCAGAACATCTGCTATCTGGATTTGGGTAAAGGAGAAGCTGGGGAGGCTTGGGCGAGTAGCTGTGGGGGGCCTTTGCTACTGCGTGTATTGGCCTTTGCTACTGCGTGTATTGGTTCCTGACTTCCCTGAACAGTTGCATGTCGCGGGGACTATTTGATGCTATTGCAGTCCGCCACAGGATGATTTTGTGCTGGTCGAGGTCAGTCAGGTCTGGAGTGAACCAAGGGCTATAAAAGTTCTTAGTTCTGCATTTTTTGAACGGAGCATGCTTATCTAAGATGGTGAGGAAGTTACTTTTAAAGAATGACCAGGCATCCTCAACTGACAGGATGCGGTCAATATCCTTCCAGGATACCCGGGCCAGGTCGATTTGAAAGGCCTGCTCGCAGAAGTGTTTTAGGGAGCGTTTGACAGTGATGAGCGGTGGGCGTTTGACTGCGGAGATCATATATAAGTTGTGATTTTCCGTTTGGGTTTTGTGGGATCTTGTTTTCTGTTTAGTGTCTGACGGAACTGTTCACTTTCATTTTTGAATTTGTTATTTTTGTTTGAGTATTTCTTAAAAGTAAATATCATGAACACTTTCCACGCTGCGCTTTGGTCCACTCTTCCTTCCACAGACGACGAGCGTTACAAAGAGGAGGAGTTAGACATCATGGAGCAGGAGGTGGGAGATGTGAAAGCTTCTCTACAGACCATGCTGACACAGGTTAACCAGGAGGAAGAGGAGGAGGATGAGGAAGACATCATGGAGGAGGAGATTGATGAATAGAAGAAAGAAGAGGAAGACCAGTACTTCAGGGATAGCTGGGAGATTTGACACCGAAGAGGAAGACCACTACTTCAGGGATAGCTGGGAGATTTGACACCGAAGAGGAAGACCACTACTTCAGGGATAGCTGGGAGATTTGACACCGAAGAGGAAGACCACTACTTCAGGGATAGCTGGGAGATTTGACACCGAAGAGGAAGACCAGTACTTCAGGAATAGCTGGGAGATTTGACACCGAAGAGGAAGACCAGTACTTCAGGGATAGCTGGGAGATTTGACACTGAAGAGGAAGACCACTACTTCAGGGATAGCTGGGAGATTTGACACTGAAGAGGAAGACCACTACTTCAGGGATAGCTGGGAGATTTGACACTGAAGAGGAAGACCACTACTTCAGGGATAGCTGGGAGTTTTGACACTGAAGAGGAAGACCAGTACTTCAGGGATAGCTGGGAGATTTGACACTGAAGAGGAAGACCACTACTTCAGGGATAGCTGGGAGATTTGACACCGAAGAGGAAGACCAGTACTTCAGGGATAGCTGGGAGATTTGACACTGAAGAGGAAGACCAGTACTTCAGGGATAGCTGGGAGATTTGACACTGAAGAGGAAGACCAGTACTTCAGGGATAGCTGGGAGATTTGACACCGAAGAGGAAGACCAGTACTTCAGGGATAACTGGGAGATTTGACACCGAAGAGGAAGACCACTACTTCAGGGATAGCTGGGAGATTTGACACTGAAGAGGAAGACCACTACTTCAGGGATAGCTGGGAGATTTGACACCGAAGAGGAAGACCACTACTTCAGGGATAGCTGGGAGATTTGACACTGAAGAGGAAGACCACTACTTCAGGGATAGCTGGGAGATTTGACACTGAAGAGGAAGACCAGTACTTCAGGGATAGCTGGGAGATTTGACACTGAAGAGGAAGACCACTACTTCAGGGATAGCTGGGAGATTTGACACTGAAGAGGAAGACCAGTACTTCAGGGATAGCTGGGAGATTTGACACCGAAGAGGAAGACCACTACTTCAGGGATAGCTGGGAGATTTGACACTGAAGAGGAAGACCAGTACTTCAGGGATAGCTGGGAGATTTGACACTGAAGAGGAAGACCAGTACTTCAGGGATAGCTGGGAGATTTGACACCGAAGAGGAAGACCATTACTTCAGGGATAGCTGGGAGATTTGACACCGAAGAGGAAGACCACTACTTCAGGGATAGCTGGGAGATTTGACACCGAAGAGGAAGACCACTACTTCAGAAATAGCTGGGAGATTTGACACCGAAGAGGAAGACCACTACTTCAGGGATAGCTGGGAGATTTGACACTGAAGAGGAAGACCACTACTTCAGGGATAGCTGGGAGATTTGACACCGAAGAGGAAGACCAGTACTTCAGGGATAGCTGGGAGATTTGACACTGAAGAGGAAGACCACTACTTCAGGGATAGCTGGGAGATTTGACACCGAAGAGGAAGACCAGTACTTCAGGGATAGCTGGGAGATTTGACACTGAAGAGGAAGACCACTACTTCAGGGATAGCTGGGTGATTTGACACTGAAGAGGAAGACCAGTACTTGACACTGGGGTTTGGGGGTCTCCTGTGTTCTATTATGTTCTCTGCAGAACACATGACCCCACCATATCCATCTCCTGAACAATCACCCTCTGTTGTGTTGCTAGACAATTATAAATTGCAGAGAGATTTGACTATATACCAGCCTCAGTTATATTTCTTCAGTTATGTCCAAAAACACATTCCAATATTTTTGCATTATGTTAAGACACTGATACAAATCTTGTCAGTTTTAAATATGCTTGTGGTAGCTGTCTAATTTGGAATAAAATCATTTGAATACATGTTTTTGTTTGTTTACTATGTGTAGACATATTGTTATATGTTGATAAGAATCGTGTGGTTTCTAAATCTTTTGACAGCTCCAGTTAGGTTAACCAGGCTGAAAAAGCAGCGCTTTAAAACGCTAGACAATCAGATTAAAAAATAATATTATTGCTACAAGAGATTGAGACTGTTTCTCATAACGTTTTATATTACTGTTTGAAACAGCTATTTATAATGATAATGGTGAGCATTCCATGCCAACAATTGTTGACTATTACATTTTGATTATGTTGAGCATTCCATTTGGATTATGTTGAGCATTCCATTTGGATTATGTTGAGCATTCCATTTGGATTATGTTGAGCTTTCCATTTTGATTATGTTGAGCATTCCATTTAGATTATGTTGAGCATTCCATTTTGATTATGTTGAGCATTCCATTTTGATTATGTTGAGCATTCAATTTTAATTATGTTGAGCAATCCATCCCAATAATGTTGAGCATTCAATTTTAATTATGTTGAGCAATCCATCCCAACAATGTTGAGAACTCCATTTGTATTATGTTGAGCATTCCATTTTGATTATTTTGGGCTTTCCATTTTGATTATGTTGAGCAAGCCATTTTGATTATGTTGAGCATTCCATTTTGATTATGTTGAGCAATCCATCCCATTAATGCTGAGCATTCCATGTTGATTATTTTTCGCTTTCCATTAGATTATGTTGAGTATTCCATTTAGATTATGTTGAGCAATCCATTTTGATTATGTTGAGCTTTCCATTTTGATTATGTTGAGCATTCCATTTTGATTATGTTGAGCAATCCATCCCAATGTATCAATTGATTGTGTGTTTGTGATGCTAAATGCTAATCAGAGGATTGTGTGTGTTTGATGGTAAATGTTAAAAGTTGCTTCTTTCATAACTCATTACGATGATTGGACTACAGAATGTTTTCTTTTAGTCCATGCTATGACCTCTTCTGTGTGGTGCTACAGAGGAGAGGAGGAAGCTAACTTGAATCCTTTATACTTCTCTTCTATCCGGTCTGTGTCGCTAGTTAAGGAACTGTGAATACTGGTAAGACACTTTTATCTCTATACTGTATAAGATTCTGACTGTGTTAGCTTGGCAGTAACAATATACCTTTTAATTTAATAGAACCAGTCCAACCTTTAGCTGGTATGATGTATATCAAGCTAGTGTGTTGTACTGAGTGGAAAATGTACACTGGCAAAGAAAGGTTCTTAGTCACTACTGTTTCTTCACTATTGTCTTTAAAAAGCACTTTCTTTGTTATTAGTTTGTTGTCTTTGTTGCTTTAATTTGATAAATTGATTATTCTGTGAGAGACAATGAGGATGCCACCACGGAGCTACGTGTTCCTTTCTCTGGGTACCACTTATTGTGACTGTGCTCTTGCTACAACCAGTCTTTGGATTAAAATAAACCTAGCAGCACTTTCCCCGACTGTTAAAGGTCATTTATGTTTCAGCTGACATCCACAATGTTAACTGCGAATGCAATCTCTGCGAACGTCAGGGAAACTGCTTGTCAAGTGCGACGTGTGTGCATTATGGTTTGATTTAATCCCAGCCTGTGTCTGTTGCTCCCATTAACCATTGTTGTTGCTGTTGTTTACAACCCACTCCTCTATATTGCATGGATTCCAATCATGTTGTACCATCTCACTAAATACAGCATGTACCATTTAACTCCATACGCTGCTATTTCTGTTTTCTTCATGACAGTGAGGGTGGTCAGATTCAACTCCAGGTATCATTGATACAAATGCTGTGATGAAACAATGAATTTCAAGATTATCTGCACTGTATGTTTAGCTAGCTAGCCAGACGGTTTAAGTGGAATTATAAAAAATAAAATAGAATTAACTGCCAATATGCAAATATTCCATTCAAACAATGCAGGCAATCCACAGCCATACACGGGCTGAAATCAGTTGACGACAGGACTTAGACAAGTTGTAAAGGCAACTTACTGATATTGTATCATATTATGCCAACAAAACAAAAACTGATACATTTATTGTCTGTTTACATGTATTTTAGAGGCAATTTTTTTGCAGACAATTGGAATAAAACCTGTGCAAACTGTATTTATGGAGAATGATCACGGTCTGGAGCCCCTGCTGGCAACGTGTCTGGAAGCCTGTCAAGGGATTTCAAACACAGCTGAGTGGTATGGGGCTTCCTCCTCAGAACAATGGGTCTTCACATCTCTGCCAGCCTACAGGCAGACTGCTTGCCAGGTCCTGCTGCCTGCCAGGCTGCCCGTAGCTGCCACATCCATCATCCTGAAGACGGCTTTAACAACTAGCCCCTGGCACCAACCACCAGACACACAAGCCGAGTCTGGACAGACTGGTAAACCCCCTCCCTCCTCATAGCCTCCTCTTCAACTATCCAGCTCCTGGCACCAACCACCAGACACTAGCCTGGACCAGACCAGCCCGGTAACCTCCTCCTCCTAACACCAACACCAGCCCAGCCTGGACCAGACCAGACCGGTAACCTCCTCTTCCTGGCACCAACACCAGGCCAGCCTGGACCAGACCAGACCGGTGACCTCCTCAAACATCCAGCCACTGGCACCAGCACCAGCACCAGCCCAGCCTGGACCAGACCAGACCGGTAACCTCCTCCTCAAACATCCAGCTCCTGGCACCAACCACGAGACACTAGCCGACCAGACCGGTAAGCTCCCCCTCAAACATCCAGCTCCTGGCACAAACACCAGCCCAGCCTGGACCAGACCAGACCGGTAATCTCCTCCTCAAACATTCAGCTCTTGGCACCAACACCAGTCCAGCCTGGACCAGACCAGACCGGTAACCTCCTCCTGGCACCAACACCAGCCCAGCCTGGACCAGACCAGACCGGTAACCTCCTCCTCAAACATCCAGCTCCTGGCACCAACACCAGCCCAGCCTGGACCAGACCAGACCGGTAACCTCCTCCTCCTCCTCCTGGCACCAACACCAGCCCAGCCTGGATGGTCTGGTATCCCCCTCCTTATAACCCCCTGCCCAACATGAATCGGAAAAGACCATCGCTTCACATTTATAACCATTTAAAATGTATAACAGGCCTCAAACCAAGGTCCAGTAACAGTCAACAGGCCCCTGAACAGGACTCAAACCAAGGTCAAGCGACTGTCAACAGGCCCCGACTAGGACTCAAACCAAGGTCCAGCAACAGTCAACAGGCCCCGAACAGGACTCAAACCAAGGTCTAGCGACAGTCAACAGGCCCCGAACAGGACTCAAACCAAGGTCCAGCGACTGTCAACAGGCCCTGACTAGAACTCAAACCAAGGTCCAGCGACAGTCAACAGGCCCCGAACAGGACTCAAACCAAGGTCTAGCGACAGTCAACAGGCCCCGAACAGGACTCAAACCAAGGTCCAGCGACAGTCAACAGGCCCCTGAACAGGACTCAAACCAAGGTCCAGCGACTGTCAACAGGCCCCGAACAGGACTCAAACCAAGGTCCATTAACAGTCAACAGGCCCCGAACAGGACTCAAACCAAGGTCCAGTGACTGTCAACAGGCTCTGACTAGGACTCTAACCAAGGTCCAGTAACAGTCAACAGGCCCCGAACAGGACTCAAACCAAGGTCCAGCGACTGTCAACAGGCCCTGACTAGGACTCTAACCAAGGTCCAGTAACAGTCAACAGGCCCCAAACAGGACTCAAACCAAGGTCCAGTAACAGTCAACAGGCCCCGAACAGGACTCAAACAAAGGTCCAGCGACTGTCAACAGGCCCTGACTAGGACTCTAACCAAGGTCCAGTGAATGTCAACAGGCCCTGACTAGGACTCTAACCAAGGTCCAGTAACAGTCAACAGGCCCCGAACAGGACTCAAACCAAGGTCTAGCGACTGTCAACAGGCCCTGACTAGGACTCTAACCAAGGTCCAGTAACAGTCAACAGGCCCCAAACAGGACTCTCAACAGGCTGGCCTTTCTAGGGAGTTTTTCCTAGCCACCGTGCTTCTACACCTGCATTGCTTGCTGTTTGGGGTTTTAGCCTGGGTTTCTGTACAGCACTTTGACATATCAGCTGATGTAAGAAGGGTTTTATAAATACATTTGATTTGATTAGCATGAGGTTGTAACTAACAAGAACATTTCCCAGGACATAGACATATCTGATATGGGCAGAAATCTTACATTCTTGTTAATCCAACTGCACTGTCCAATTTACAGTAGCTATTACAGTGAAATAATACCATGCTATTGTTTTTTTTACATTAACAATTATTAATAAACAAATTAGGCACATTTGGGGAGTCTTGATACAACATTTTTAACAGAAATATAATGGTTCATTGGATCAGTCTAAAACTTTGCACATACATTGATGCCATCTAGTGTCCAAAATCTAAATTGCACCTGGGCTGGAATAATACGGGGTGGCAGTTAGCCTAGTGGTTAGAGCGTTGAACTAGTAACCAAAAGGTTGCAAGATCGATTCCCCGAGCAAGGTAAAAATCTGTCATTCTGCCCCTGAACAAGGCAGTTAACCCACTGTTCCTAGGCTGTCATTGAATACAATAATTAGTTCTTAAATGACTTGCCTAGATAAATAAAGGTACATTTAAAAAATAAATAATATGTAATGGCCTTTCTCTTGCATTTCAAAGATGATGGTACAGAAGAACGGTTGTTTTTTTCTTTGTATTATCTTTTACCAGATCTATTGTGTTATATTCTACTATATTCCTTTCGCATTTCCATAAACTTCAACGTGTTTCCTTTCAAATGGTACCAAGAATATGCATATCCTTGTTTCAGGGCCTGAGCAGTTAGATTTGGGTATGTCATTTTTTGAGAAAATTGAAAATGAAGAGGATTAACATTCACAGTGCTACACCTCCTCTGGCTTAGACAACCCCCCACCACAGGCACAACCAGACATTGATTGATTGGAGACAGCTTGTGTCAATTACAGAACATTTCCTAGAATTCCTGACCTGCAGCAAAACTGGTGGACAGTGCTGGAAATACTGGTAAAAGGGCCTGAAATACTCCTGGCCCTAACTCTAATCCAATCAAGTGCAGGCTTAACTGAGTGAACAACAGAGACAGAATCCAATATGGAATTTCATGAAATAGTTTGGGGTATGGCCTCGTCTCCGAGGATAGATGGTGTGATGACAGGTAGTCCTTTGTTGGTCCTCGAAGCAAGCATAGAAGTAATTTAGCTCATCTTGTAGGCTCGTGTCACTGGGCAGCTCTCAACTCTGCTTCTCCTTGTAGTCTGTAATAGTTTAAAACCCTTGCCACATGCGACGAGCCCTGCCACGTCCGTTGATACGTTTGTATTCAATCCCACTATGATGACACGTTTGTGTTCAATCCCACTATAATGACACGTTTGTGTTCAATCCCACTATAATGACACGTTTGTATTCAATCCCACTATGATGACACGTTAGTATTCAATCCCACTATGATGACACGTTACTATTCAATCCCACTATGATGACACGTTTGTGTTCAATCCCACTATGATGATACGTTAGTATTCAATCCCACTATGATGACACGTTAGTATTCAATCCCACTTTAATGATACGTTAGTATACAATCCCACTATGATGACACGTTAGTATTCAATCCCACTATGATGATACGTTAGTATTCAATCCCACTATGATGACACGTTTGTGTTCAATCCCACTATAATGACACGTTTGTGTTCAATCCCACTATGATGACACGTTTGTGTTCAATCCCACTATGATGACACGTTTGTGTTCAATCCCACTATAATGACACGTTTGTGTTCAATCCCACTATGATGATACGTTTGTGTTCAATCCCACTATGATGATACGTTTGTGTTCAATCCCACTATGATGACACGTTTGTGTTCAATCCCACTATGATGACACGTTTGTGTTCAATCCCACTATGATGACACGTTTGCGTTCAATCCCACTATGATGACACGTTTGTGTTCAATCCCACTATGATGACACGTTTGCGTTCAATCCCACTATGATGACACGTTTGCGTTCAATCCCACTATGATGACACGTTTGTGTTCAATCCCACTATAATGACACGTTTGTATTCAATCCCACTATGCCACTAGAACAGGAAACAGAGGGAAATAGGTTCTGCTTAAGGGTGAGGTTAAACTAGCATTCAGAACATCCTTCCTAATTGTAAAGATGAGGTTAACAAGCATTCAGAACAGCCTTCCTGATTGTAAAGATGAGGTTAACGAGCATTCAGAACAGCCTTCCTGATTGTAAAGATGAGGTTAACGATTCAGAACATCCTTCCTGATTGTAAAGATGAGGTTAACGAGCATTCAGAACATCCTTCCTGATTGTAAAGATGAGGTTAACGAGCATTCAGAACATTCTTCCTGATTGTAAAGATGAGGTTAACGAGCATTCAGAACATTCTTCCTGATTGTAAAGATGAGGTTAACGAGCATTCAGAACAGCCTTCCTGATTGTAAAGATGAGGTTAACGATTCAGAACATCCTTCCTGATTGTAAAGATGAGGTTAACGAGCATTCAGAACAGCCTTCCTGATTGAACTTTGTAAACTACATTATATGACAAATGGATTATGGTATCTATGTGAAAATGTCCCAGTACTGTTTAAATATAACTGCTGTTATATAATGTAAGGTCAATGTAAGCAGGAAAAACAGAACTAGACAATCATTTGTGCCAGGTGTGATATCCCTCCTAAATAGCTCGGGCGAATGTCCCCATTGACCCCGTAAGGCCAGCAGGCTAGTCTTTTCTTATTTAAAAAAAAAAGTTGTATTTCTTATTTCTTACTATTGTTATTTGTATTTTATTGGTGCGTAACTGTTATGAAAGTTCTATTGTCAGTCTTGTTTTGTATTTAAACGCCACTTTAAATGTGTACATGACACTGCAACAAAATTTGCCCATGAGGACTATAAAGTCAGTAAGTAAGTAAGTAACTGTACATTTCGGTGTTCCTCAAGGTTCCATTTTAGGACCACTATTGTTTTCACTATATATTTTACCTCTTGGGGATGTCATTCGAAAACGTAATGTTAACTTTCACTGCTATGCGGATGACACACAGCTGTACATTTCAATGAAACATGGTGAAGCCCCAAAATTGCCCTCACTAGAAGGATGTGTTTCAGACATAGGGAAGTGGATGGCTGCAAACATTCTACTTTTAAACTCTGACAAAACAGGGATGCTTGTTTTAGGTCCCAAGAAACAAAGAGATCTTCTGTTGAATCTGACAATTAATATTGATGGTTGTACAGTCGTCTCAAATAAAACTGTGAAGGACCTCGGCGTTACTCTGGACCCTAATCTCTCTTTGACGAACATATCAAGACTGTTTCAAGGACAGCTTTTTTCCATCTACGTAGCATTGCAAAAATCAGAAACTTTCTGTCCAAAAATGATGCAGAAAAATTAATCCAAGCTTTTGTGACTTCTAGGTTAGACTACTCCAATGCTCTACTTTCCGGCTACCCGGATAAAGCACTAAATAAACTTCAGTTAGTGCTTAATTATGCTGCTAGAATCCTGACTAGAACCAAAACAAATTATCATATTACTCCAGTGCTAGCCTCCCTACACTGGCTTCCTGTTAAGGCTAGGGCTGATTTCAAGGTTTTACTGCTAACCTACAAAGCATTACATGGGCTTGCTCCTACCTATCTTTCTGATTTGGTCCTGCCGTACATACCTACACGTGCGCTACGGTCCCAAGATGAAGGCCTCCTAATTGTCCCTAGAATTTCTAAGCAAACAGCTGGAGGAAAGGCTTTCTCCTACAGAGCTCCATTTTTATGGAATGGTCTTCCTACCCATGTGAGAGACGCAGAGTCTCTAAGTCTCTTTAAGTCTTTACTGAAGACTCATCTCTTCAGTGGGTCTTATGATTGAGAATAGTCTGGCCCAAGAGTGTGAAGGTGAACGGAAAGGCTCTGGAGCAACAAATCGCCCTTGCTGTCTCTGCCTGGCCGGTTCCCCTCTCTCCACTGGGATTTTCTGCCTCTAACCCTATTACAGGGGATGAGTCACTGGCTTACAGGTGCTCTTTCATGCCGTCCCTAGGAGGGGTGCGTCACTTGAGTGGATTGAGTCACTGACGTGATCTTCCTGTCTGGGTTGGCGCCTCCCCTTGGTTGTGCCGTGGCGGAGATCTTTGTGGGCTATACTCTGCCTTGTCTCAGGATGGTAAGTTGGTGGTTGAAGATATCCGTCTAGTGGTGTGGGGGCTGTGCTTTGGCAAACTGGGTGGGGATATATCCTTCCTGTTTGGCCCTGTCCGGGGGTATCATCGGATGGGGCCACAGTGTCTCCTGACCCCTCCTGTCTCAGCCACCAGTATTTATGCTGCAGTAGTTGATGTGCAGGGGGGCTAGGGTCAGTCTGTTATATCTGGAGTACTTCTCCTGTCTTATTCGTTGTCCTGTGTGAATTTAAGTATGCTCTCTCTAATTCTCTCTTTCTTTCTCTCTCTCGGAGGACCTGAGCCCTAGGACCATGCCTCAGGACTACCTGGCATGATGATTCCTTGCTATCCATAGTCCACCTGGCTGTGCTGCTGCTCCAGTTTCAACTGTTCTGCCTGCGGCTATGGAACCCTGACCTGTTCACCGGACGTGCTACCTGTCCCAGACCTGCTGTTTTCAACTCTCTAGAGACAGCAGGAGCGGTAGAGATACTCTTAATGATCGGCTATAAAAAGCCAACTGACTATGAAAAGCCAACATCTCAGTAATATGACACCTGTCTCACCTCACACATAATTTCAGACAAGACTGAGGTTACTTCAGTATATGGTTTATATGGATTAACCGGTGACAACTCAGCCCCTGATCAACACCATGAGAAACCCTGTACTTGTCACTACTCTGGTCATTCTCCAGTGACAACCCAGCCCCTGATTAACACCATGAGAAACCCTGTACTTGTCACTACTCTGATGGATTATGCCATGAACAACTAAACACATCATCTCTGGGAAATAATAACTACAGATGATGAATATTTGTCCAATGGTCAACAGTTAACCCCATAACCTTACTGCAGGCAAAATGTTGTGCTGAGCAATCGTGCTATGTACTGTATGATTGGCAAATCTCTGGGCAAATCTCTGGACCTCCGCTAGCCATAATGTTGGAGTTTAACCTCATTTATACCTGGCACTGACATGTGTCTTTTGTGCTGGCTTGTCCACATTCTGATCGTGCCCACATTTTTGGAAACATGTCTACACATGGTATTAAAATGTGGCTGTTATCTGTCCACTGTGTCTGCATTGTGACCAGTTTTCCTGGTCCCTTCCTGTATGCAAATTATTTGACAGCTATTCTTTCAAAAAAGAATACAGTATGTATTTATTTATTCAAGACACATATTGATACCTCAAGTCAATGGTTCCACCTGTCAATGATTTTAGAAAGTGGGATAATGATGATGTGAATGGTTTCACTGTCCAGATCTGTCAACACTTGTAAGAAATCCTGACACAATTCTACCTCTAGAGGTAGTCAGGAAGATCTGCTAACAATCAGAACACAATGCATTGTTTAATCATCTGTGGGCACAATTAGAATGTGGTCAAGATCAGGACAAAGGACACATGGTAGAACCAGGTATAAACGGGGTTCTAGTTTTTTAAAGAAAAACTAAATGATTAGGTGGAACAAACATGTAACCTTTGTGATATCTCAATAATAACTACAGATTATTATTTTCCCTTGTTAAATACTTAACCTGGTAATCTCTCTGTGCCTGGTCAGACATGTTCCATCTATTTAATGTCTGTTTTAGGAGCAGCACAGTCTCTGGGGGTTAGCCCAGCACATCTAGTTTCTGAGAAAATGATGTCTCTTGATGCAAAAACTAAGTTATGTAGCAAAGAGAGAAAGAGATATCAGTCCATGGATCCTGGTTTCTGCTGTCATGTGCCACCAACACACTAATGAAGATAGATGGAGGAATATAGACGTGCTGCGCTGTGATATAAAGTGATACGGAAAGGACGTCTCTCCATGCTACATCGCTCTAAACTTCATCGACAGGAATAGTAGGAAGGAGCCATATTCAACCACAGCCCAAAGAAAATTCACAAAGGACCAGCTGAAGCATGTTGGGCACTTGTGGTCCTTGGAGACAGATAGCTAATTTTATAGTCACTTACTTACTGCTGTACACAGCTTTTCCCACTATGACAAAGACAAGGATATTAATGCTAACAAGTACAAAGTTTGGCTGATGAGTCCTGTTTTGCTGGTTCCCTCAGTTGGCCAGTGTTTTCATGAGTCGTGTTTTGCTGGTTCCCTCAGTTGGCCAGTGTTTTCATGAGTCGTGTTTTCCTGGTTCCCTCAGTTGGCCAGTCCTCTCATGAGGAGTGTTTTCCTGGTTCCCTCAGTTGGCCAGTGTTTTCATGAGTCCTATTTTGCTGGTTCCCTCAGTTGGCCAGTGTTTTCATGAGTCGTGTTTTCCTGGTTCCCTCAGTTGGCCAGTCCTCTCATGAGTCGTGTTTTCCTGGTTCCCTCAGTTGGCCAGTCCTCTCATGAGTCGTGTTTTGCTGGTTCCCTCAGTTGGCCAGTGTTTTCATGAGTCGTGTTTTCCTGGTTCCCTCAGTTGGCCAGTCCTCTCATGAGGAGTGTTTTCCTGGTTCCCTCAGTTGGCCAGTGTTTTCATGAGTCCTATTTTGCTGGTTCCCTCAGTTGGCCAGTGTTTTCATGAGTCGTGTTTTGCTGGTTCCCTCAGTTGGCCAGTGTTTTCATGAGTCGTGTTTTGCTGGTTCCCTCAGTTGGCCAGTGTTTTCATGAGTCCTGTTTTGCTGGTTCCCTCAGTTGGCTAGTCCTCTCATGAGGAGTGTTTTCCTGGTTCCCTCAGTTGGCCAGTGTTTTCATGAGTCGTGTTTTGCTGGTTCCCTCAGTTGGCCAGTGTTTTCATGAGTCGTGTTTTGCTGGTTCCCTCAGTTGGCCAGTGTTTTCATGAGTCGTGTTTTGCTGGTTCCCTCAGTTGGCCAGTGTTTTCATGAGTCGTGTTTTCCTGGTTCCCTCAGTTGATTAGTCTTCTCATGAGGAGTGTTTTGCTGGTTCCTTCAGAGTTGGCCATTGCTCTCTTGCCCACCTAACATACCAAGGTCTCTGATTGGGTCATATGACAAAGGTCCACCTTTGATTCAACCAGTGAATAGGAATCAGGAAGATGGTATCTTCCTGAGAACCCAGTTCAACACGGGTTCTGTTTGCGGTGAACGTGTTACTTAGTAACAACTTCAGTTGATCGATTTGAATTAAAATTCCAAAATGTCATGGTGAAACACCAAACAGCTAATTGTTGTAAGGATTACTGTGGCAGTTTGGGGACAATAATCAAACTGCTAATCACTGCTATTCCTACTATATGTAACAGAAAGCCTACGTAGTTACATGATTATTTTAAGTGGCAGTTAAGACGCGAGACAGATGCTTTTGTTCACACACACACGACATTCAGACTCTGTTAGCTAACGTTAGCTAATGTTTGAGGCTAACACAAAAAAAGTGGAATATGTTAGCAAACGTTCGCGCCTGACACAAAACAAATGGAATTTGTTAGCTAATGTTCACGGCTAACACAAAACAAATGGAATTTGTTAGCTAATGTTCACGGCTAACACAAAACAAATGGAATTTGTTAGCTAATGTTCACGGCTAA
The DNA here is from genome assembly GCF_045791955.1 of Oncorhynchus clarkii lewisi. Lineage (NCBI taxonomy): Eukaryota > Metazoa > Chordata > Actinopteri > Salmoniformes > Salmonidae > Oncorhynchus > Oncorhynchus clarkii. The sequence goes on along the minus strand of NC_092162.1, from coordinate 812,565 downwards.
CACAAAACAAATGGAATTTGTTAGCTAATGTTCACGGCTAACACAAAACAAATGGAATTTGTTAGCTAATATTCACGGCTAACACAAAACAAATGGAATTTGTTAGCTAATGTTTGAGGCTAATACAAAACAAATGGAATTTGTTAGCTAATGTTTTCAGGCTAACACAGAACAAATTGAATTTTTTTGCCAATGTTTGAGGCTAACACAAAACAAATGGAATTTGTTAGCTAATGTTTTCAGGCTAACACAAAACAAATGGAACTTCTTAGCCAATGTTTGTGGCTAACACAAAACAAATGGAATATGATAGCTAATGTTCACAAACTATTTCCCTTGTTGAACACACCTGAGGTGTAATTTCAAATGACCTATAAATAACAATAATCTTCCCAGGCAGACAGGCTCACTGTTCTTTTCTCTGTGTGTTATTAAACCCAATCTGACTGGTAATATGTTCTAGCCAGGCAGCAGACTGCCTAATTTTTGAGCAGAGAAGTCACAAATTGTACCCTATTCCCTATGTTAGGCACTACTTTTGACAAAGGCCCATAGGGAATTGGCTGCCATTTGGGACTTGTCACAAGAATTTTCAATCCCAATGATAATTACTAATGATCAATAGCTTTGACTAATCCCTGAGGTTTGTCAGACCGTGGTTATAATAATAATTAGTCAAAGACTCAGCATATGCAAAAGGTTAGTACAGTTTATTCAGAGAAGGTTCTAAAGTCAAGAATACAAAGACATTCATTTTATAGCTGTGCACATACTTCCATACAAACAGTAGGTATCTTACGCACATACTTTCGTACAAACAGTAGGTATCTTACGCACATACTTCCACACAAACAGTAGGTATCCTACGCACATACTTCCACACAAACAGTAGGTATCCTACGCACATACTTCCACACAAACAGTAGGTATCTTACGCACATACTTCCACACAAACAGTAGGTATCTTACGCACATACTTCCACACAAACAGTAGGTATCCTACCTACATACTTCCACACAAACAGTAGGTATCCTACGCACATACTTCCACACAAACAGTAGGTATCCTACGCACATACTTCCATACAAACAGTAGGTATCTTACGCACATACTTCCACACAAACAGTAGGTATCCTACGCACATACTTCCACACAAACAGTAGGTATCCTACGCACATACTTCCAAACAAACAGTAGGTATCCTACGCACATACTTCCACACAAACAGTAGGTATCCTACACACATACTTCCACACAAACAGTAGGTATCCTACACACATACTTCCACACAAACAGTAGGTATCCTACGCACATACTTCCACACAAACAGTAGGTATCCTACGCACATACTTCCACACAAACAGTAGTTATCCTACCTACATACTTCCACACAAACAGTAGGTATCCTACGCACATACTTCCACACAAACAGTAAGTATCCTACGCACATACTTCCACACAAACAGTAGTTATCCTACGCACATACTTCCACACAAACAGTAGTTATCCTACGCACATACTTCCACACAAACAGTAGGTATCCTACGCACATACTTCCACACAAACAGTAGTTATCCTAAGCACATACTTCCACACAAACAGTAGGTATCCTACGCACATACTTCCATACACAAACAGTAGGTATCCTACCTACATATTTCCACACAAACAGTAGGTATCCTACCTACATACTTCCATACACAAACAGTAGGTATCCTACCTACATACTTCCAAACACAAACAGTAGGTATCTTACCTACATACTTCCAAACACAAACAGTAGGTATCCTACCTACATACTTCCACACACAAACAGTAGGTATCCTACGCTCATACTTCCACACAAACAGTAGGTATCCTACGCTCATACTTCCACACAAACAGTAGGTATCCTACGCACATACTTCCATACACAAACAGTAGGTATCCTACCTACATACTTCCAAACACAAACAGTAGGTATCCTACCTACATACTTCCACACAAACAGTAGGTATCCTACCTACATACTTCCACACAAACAGTAGGTATCCTACCTACATACTTCCACACAAGCAGTAGGTATCCTACGCACATACTTCCACACAAACAGTAGGTATCCTACCTACATACTTCCACACAAACAGTAGTTATCCTACCTACATACTTCCACACAAACAGTAGGTATCCTACCTACATACTTCCACACACAAACAGTAGGTATCCTACCTACATACTTCCACACAAACAGTAGGTATCCTACCTACATACTTCCACACAAACAGTAGGTATCCTACCTACATACTTCCACACCAACAGTAGCTATCCTACGCACATACTTCCACACCAACAGTAGGTATCCTACGCCATACTTCCACACAAACAGTAGGTATCCTACGCACATACTTCCACACAAACAGTAGGTATCCTACGCACATACTTCCACACACAAACAGTAGGTATCCTACCTACATACTTCCACACAAACAGTAGGTATCCTACGCACATACTTCCACACAAACAGTAGGTATCCTACGCACATACTTCCACACAAACAGTAGGTATCCTACCTACATACTTCCACACCAACAGTAGGTATCCTACCTACATACTTCCACACACAAACAGTAGGTATCCTACCTACATACTTCCAAACACAAACCGTAGTTATCCTACACACATACTTCCAAACACAAACAGTAGTTATCCTACACACATACTTCCACACCAACAGTAGGTATCCTACCTACATACTTCCACACAAACAGTAGGTATCCTACGCACATACTTCCAAACACAAACAGTAGTTATCCTACACACATACTTCCACACCAACAGTAGGTATCCTACCTACATACTTCCACACAAACAGTAGGTATCCTACCTACATACATACACACCAATAGTAGGTATCCTACCTACATACATACACACCAACAGTAGGTACCTACATACATACACACCAACAGTAGGTATCCTACCTACATACATACACACCAACAGTAGGTATCCTACACACATACTGTATCACTACCCAGCCAACAAAGATTAAGGAGACCGTGAGAAGTACTCCCTGTCCTCCCTCAAGCCAGGTCGGCACCGAATTTTGCTCAGACAGTCTGGGTTTTACCACCATACAGATATATTATTTTACCCTAATTCTGGCTAAAACTATACAAAACCGTCAGATAATAATATTAAGATTCTAATCAATTTCATACAATTATAATGTTTCTGTTATGGTGCGTGAATGAGGACCCAAAAGCGAATTAACAAAACAGAGTTACTTTAATGACGAAACACACGTAGGCTCAGATGGACAGGCAGATTCCGACAGGACAGGACAAGGTTAGATGAACAGGCAGATTCCGACAGGACAGGACAAGGTTGCAGCAAACACGACGATAGTCTGGTTCAGGCATGAGTAACACAAACGAGAATCCGACAAAGACAGGAACAAAAACAGAGAGAGATATAGAGGACTAATCAGAGGGAAAAAGGGAACAGGTGGGAAAAGGGGTGACGAGGTAGTTAGGAGGAGACAAGGAACAGCTGGGGGAAAGAGGGGGAGAAAAGGTAACCTAATAACGACCAGCAGAGGGAGACAGGGTGAAGGGAAAGGACAGAAACAAGACACAACATGACAATACATGACAGTACCCCCCCACTCACCGAGCGCCTCCTGGCGCACTCGAGGAGGAAACCTGGCGGCAACGGAGGAAATCATCGATCAGCGCACGGTCCAGCACGTCCCGAGAGGGAACCCAACTCCTCTCCTCAGGACCGTACCCCTCCCAATCTACTAGGTACTGATGACCACGGCCCCGAGGACGCATGTCCAAAATCCTACGGACCCTGTAGATGGGTGCGCCCTCGACAAGGATGGGGGGGGGGGGGGGGGGGAAGACGAGTGGGGGCGCGAAGAACGGGCTTGACACAGGAGACATGGAAGACCGGGTGGACGCGACGAAGATATCGCGGAAGAAGAAGTCGAACTGCGACAGGATTGATGATCTGGGAAATACGGAACGGACCAATGAACCGCGGGGTCAACTTGCGAGAAGCGGTCTTAAGGGGAAGGTTCTGAGTGGAGAGCCAAACTCTCTGACCGCGACAATATCTAGGACTCTTAGTTCTATGCTTATTAGCAGCCCTCACAGTCTGCGCCCTATAACGGCAAAGTGCAGACCTGACCCTCTTCCAGGTGCGCTCGCAACGTTGGACAAAAGCCTGAGCGGAGGGAACGCTGGACTCGGCGAACTGAGATGAGAACAGCGGAGGCTGGTACCCGAGGCTACTCTGAAAAGGAGATAGCCCGGTCGCAGACGAAGGAAGCGAGTTGTGGGCGTATTCTGCCCAGGGGAGCTGTTCTGACCAAGACGCAGGGTTGCGAAAAGAAAGACTGCGTAAGATGCGACCAATAGTCTGATTGGCCCGTTCTGCTTGACCGTTAGACTGGGGGTGAAAGCCGGAAGAGAGACTGACGGAAGCCCCAATCAAACGGCAAAACTCCCTCCAAAATTGAGACGTGAATTGCGGACCTCTGTCCGAAACGACGTCTGACGGAAGGCCATGAATTCTGAAAACATTCTCGATGATGATTTGTGCCGTCTCTTTAGCAGAAGGAAGCTTAGCAAGGGGAATAAAATGAGCCGCCTTAGAGAACCTGTCGACAACCGTAAGAATAACAGTCTTCCCCGCTGACGAAGGCAGTCCGGTGACAAAATCTAAGGCGATGTGAGACCACGGTCGAGAGGGAATGGGAAGCGGCCTGAGACGGCCGGCAGGAGGGGAGTTACCGGACTTAGTCTGCGCGCAGACCGAACAAGCAGCCACGAAGCGACGCGTGTCATGCTCCCGGGTGGGCCACCAAAAACGCTGGCGAATGGAAGCAAGCGTACCCCGAACGCCAGGGTGGCCGGCTAACTTGGCAGAGTGAGCCCACTGAAGAACGGCCAGACGAGTAGGAACGGGAACGAAAAGAAGGTTCCTGGGACAAGCGCGCGGCGACGGAGTTTGAGTGAGTGCTTGCTTTACCTGCCTCTCAATTCCCCAGACAGTCAACCCGACAACACGCCCCTCAGGGAGAATCCCCTCGGGGTCAGTGGAGGCTACTGAAGAACTGAAGAGACGAGATAAAGCATCAGGCTTGGTGTTCTTAGAGCCCGGACGATAAGAAATCACGAACTCGAAACGAGCGAAAAACAGCGCCCAGCGCGCCTGACGCGCATTAAGTCGTTTGGCAGAACGGATGTACTCAAGGTTCCTATGGTCAGTCCAAACGACAAAAGGAACGGTCGCCCCCTCCAACCACTGTCGCCATTCGCCTAGGGCTAAGCGGATGGCGAGCAGTTCGCGGTTTCCCACATCATAGTTACGTTCCGACGGCGACAGGCGATGAGAAAAATACGCGCAAGGGTGGACCTTGTCGTCAGAGAGGGAGCGCTGAGAAAGAATGGCTCCCACGCCCACCTCTGACGCGTCAACCTCGACCACGAACTGTCTAGAGACGTCAGGTGTAACAAGGATAGGAGCGGATGTAAAACGATTCTTGAGGAGATCAAAAGCTCCCTGGGCGGAAACGGACCACTTAAAGCACGTCTTGACAGAAGTAAGGGCTGTGAGAGGAGCTGCCACCTGACCGAAATTACGGATGAAACGACGATAGAAGTTCGCGAAGCCGAGAAAGCGCTGCAGCTCGACGCGTGACTTAGGGACGGGCCAATCAATGACAGCCTGGACCTTAGCGGGATCCATCTTAATGCCTTCAGCGGAAATAACAGAACCGAGAAATGTGACGGAGGAGGCATGAAAAGTGCACTTCTCAGCCTTCACAAAAAGACAATTCTCTAAAAGGCGCTGGAGGACACGTCGAACGTGCTGAACATGAATCTGGAGTGACGGTGAAAAAATCAGGATATCGTCAAGGTAAACGAAAACAAAGATGTTCAGCATGTCTCTCAGGACATCATTGACTAATGCCTGAAAGACAGCTGGAGCGTTAGCGAGGCCGAAAGGAAGAACCCGGTATTCAAAGTGCCCTAACGGAGTGTTAAACGCCGTCTTCCACTCGTCCCCCTCCCTGATGCGCACGAGATGGTAAGCGTTACGAAGGTCCAACTTAGTGAAAAACCTGGCTCCCTGCAGGATCTCGAAGGCTGAAGACATAAGAGGAAGCGGATAACGATTCTTCACTGTTATGTCATTCAGCCCTCGATAATCTATGCAGGGGCGCAGGGACCCGTCCTTCTTCTTAACAAAAAAAAAACCCCGCTCCGGCGGGAGAGGAGGAGGGGACTATGGTACCGGCGGCAAGAGCTACAGACAAATAATCTTCGAGAGCCTTACGTTCGGGAGCCGACAGAGAGTATAGTCTACCCCGGGGGGGAGTGGTTCCCGGAAGGAGATCAATACTACAATCATACGACCGGTGTGGAGGAAGAGAGGTGGCCCTGGACCGACTGAACACCGTGCGCAGATCGTGATATTCCTCCGGCACCCCTGTCAAATCACCAGGCTCCTCCTGTGAAGAAGAGACAGAGGAAACAGGAGGGATAGCAGACATTAAACATTTCACATGACAAGAGACGTTCCAGGAGAGGATAGAATTACTAGACCAATTAATAGAAGGATTATGACAAACTAGCCAGGGATGGCCCAAAACAACAGGTGTAAAAGGTGAACGAAAAATTAAAAAAGAAATGGTTTCGCTATGATTACCAGAGACAGTGAGGGTTAAAGGTAGCGTCTCACGCTGAATCCTGGGGAGAGGACTACCATCCAAGGCGAACAAGGCCGTGGGCTCCCTTAACTGTCTGAGAGGAATGTCATGTTCCCGAGCCCAGGTCTCGTCCATAAAACAGCCCTCCGCCCCAGAGTCTATTAAGGCACTGCAGGAAGCTGACGAACCGGTCCAGCGTAGATGGACCGACAAGGTAGTGCAGGATCTTGAAGGAGAGACAGGAGTAGTAGCGCTCACCAGTAGCCCTCCGCTTACTGATGAGCTCTGGCTTTTACTGGACATGAAGTGACAAAATGACCAGCAGAACCGCAATAGAGACAGAGGCGGTTGGTGATTCTCCGTTCCCTCTCCTTAGTCGAGATGTGGATACCTCCCAGCTGCATAGGCTCAGCACCCGAGCCGGCAGAGGAAGATGGTAGTGATGCGGAGAGGGGGGCAACGGAGAACGCGAGCTCCTTTCCACGAGCTCGGTGACGAAGATCAACCCGTCGCTCAATGCGAATAGCGAGTTCAATCAAGGAATCCACGCTGGAAGGAACCTCCCGGGAGAGAATCTCATCCTTTACCTCTGCGCGGAGACCCTCCAGAAAACGAGCGAGCAAAGCCGGCTCGTTCCAGCCACTGGAGGCAGCAAGAGTGCGAAACTCAATAGAGTAGTCTGTTATGGATCGATTACCTTGACATAGGGAAGACAGGGCCCTGGAAGCCTCCTCCCCAAAAACAGATCGATCAAAAACCCGTATCATCTCCTCCTTAAAGTCCTGATACTGGTTAGTACACTCAGCCCTTGCCTCCCAGATTGCCGTGCCCCACTCACGAGCCCGTCCAGTAAGGAGAGATATGACGTAGGCGACACGAGCAGTGCTCCTGGAGTAAGTGTTGGGCTGGAGAGAAAACACAATATCACACTGGGTGAGGAACGAGCGGCATTCAGTGGGCTCCCCAGAGTAACACGGCGGGTTATTGATTCTGGGCTCCGGAGATTCGAAAGCCCTGGAAGTGGCCAGTGGATCGAGGCGGAGATGGTGAACCTGTTCTGTGAGGTTGGAGACTTGGGTGGCCAGGGTCTCAACGGCATGTCGAGCAGCAGACAATTCCTGCTCGTGTCTGCCTAGCATCGCTCCCTGGATCTCGACGGCAGAGTGGAGAGGATCCGAAGTCGCTGGGTCCATTCTTGGTCGGATTCTTCTGTTATGGTGCGTGAATGAGGACCCAAAAGCGAATTAACAAAACAGAGTTACTTTAATGACGAAACACACGTAGGCTCAGATGGACAGGCAGATTCCGACAGGACAGGACAAGGTTAGATGAACAGGCAGATTCCGACAGGACAGGACAAGGTTGCAGCAAACACGACGATAGTCTGGTTCAGGCATGAGTAACACAAACGAGAATCCGACAAAGACAGGAACAAAAACAGAGAGAGATATAGAGGACTAATCAGAGGGAAAAAGGGAACAGGTGGGAAAAGGGGTGACGAGGTAGTTAGGAGGAGACAAGGAACAGCTGGGGGAAAGAGGGGGAGAAAAGGTAACCTAATAACGACCAGCAGAGGGAGACAGGGTGAAGGGAAAGGACAGAAACAAGACACAACATGACAATACATGACAGTTTCAGAGTGGAATTATTTCATCATTATCTTTCAACATTTAAATGACTTTAACAGGACCCCCAATCAGAATGGTTCATGGTCATGGCTCTCAGTAATATGAAACCTGTCTCACCTCATACCTGTCCCACCTCAGATGATTTCTCATCTCAGTAATATGAAACCTGTCTCACCTCATACCTGTCTCACCTCAGATGATTTCTCATCTCAGTAATATGAAACCTGTCTCACCTCATACCTGTCCCACCTCAGATGATTTCTCATCTCAGTAATATGAAACCTGTCTCACCTCATACCTGTCTCACCTCAGATGATTTCTCATCTCAGTAATATGAAACCTGTCTCACCTCATACCTGTCTCACCTCAGATGATTTCTCATCTCAGTAATATGAAACCTGTCTCACCTCACACCTGTCTCACCTCAGATGATTTCTCATCTCAGTAATTTGACACCTGTCTCACCTCATACCTGTCCCACCTCAGATGATTTCTCATCTCAGTAATATGAAACCTGTCTCACCTCACACCTGTCTCACCTCAGATGATTTCTCATCTCAGTAATTTGACACCTGTCTCACCTCATACCTGTCCCACCTCAGATGATTTCTCATCTCAGTAATTTGACACCTGTCTCACTTCACACCTGTCTCACCTCACACCTGTCCCACCTCAGATGATTTCTCATCTCAGTAATTTGACACCTGTCTCACATCACACCTGTCTCACCCTTCTCTCTTTGTAGTGGGGTCTGGTAAATATTATAATAAGGATGAATTCAGGATGATGAAATGGGAAGGCAGCACTGTGTCTGTGTGTCTCTGCCATAAAGACAGCCTTAGCTCTCTGCTTGTGCCCGCAGGGTGTTACAGTGGCCCTGATAAGGCACTCTGGTGAACTGGAGATTGGCACAGGGACCAGCATAGAGGATGTTGCATAGTGTGTGGTTAACATGACGATTTAACAGTAGAACACATCTACACTCTGAAAAGTAGAGAAATGGGGAGTACCATGGTATTAATATAGAGGACAGAGTTGTCTCCTCTGTCAGGATCTCCTAGTACCATGGTATTAATATAGAGGACAGAGTTGTCTGTCAGGATCTCCTAGTACCATGGTAATAATATAGAGGACAGAGTTGTCTCCTCTGTCAGGATCCACCAGTACCATGGTATTAATATAGAGGACAGAGTTGTCTCCTCTGTCAGGATCTCCTAGTGCCATGGTATTAATATAGAGGACAGAGTGGTCTGTCAGGATCTACCAGTACCATGGTATTAATATAGAGGACAGAGTTGTCTGTCAGGATCTCCTAGTACCATGGTATTAATATAGAGGACAGAGTTGTCTCCTCTGTCAGGATCTCCTAGTACCATGGTATTAATATAGAGGACAGAGTGGTCTGTCAGGATCTCCTAGTACCATGGTATTAATATAGAGGACAGAGTTGTCTCCTCTGTCAGGATCCACCAGTACCATGATATTAATATAGAGGACAGAGTTGTCTCCTCTGTCAGGATCTCCTAGTACCATGGTATTAATATAGAGGACAGAGTGGTCTGTCAGGATCTCCTAGTACCATGGTATTAATATAGAGGACAGAGTGGTCTGTCAGGATCTACCAGTACCATGGTATTAATATAGAGGACAGAGTTGTCTCCTCTGTCAGGATCTCCTAGTACCATGGTATTAATATAGAGGACAGAGTTGTCTCCTCTGTCAGGATCTCCTAGTACCATGGTATTAATATAGAGGACAGAGTGGTCTGTCAGGATCTCCTAGTACCATGGTATTAATATAGAGGACAGAGTGGTCTGTCAGGATCTCCTAGTACCATGGTATTAATATAGAGGACAGAGTTGTCTCCTCTGTCAGGATCTCCTAGTACCATGGTATTAATATAGAGGACAGAGTTGTCTCCTCTGTCAGGATCTCCTAGTACCATGGTATTAATATAGAGGACAGAGTGGTCTGTCAGGATCTCCTAGTACCATGGTATTAATATAGAGGACAGAGTGGTCTGTCAGGATCTCCTAGTACCATGGTATTAACATAGAGGACAGAGTTGTCACCATGGTATTAACACCTCTGTCAGGATCTCCTAGTACCATGGTATTAATATAGAGGACAGAGTGGTCTGTCAGGATCTCCTAGTACCATGGTATTAACACCACTGTCAGGATGTTTTTCATATTGTTCATCTTTTGCTTATTAAAGTTATCTTTAATCTGTTTTTTATTATGTGGTTTGTGCTTGTTGTGCGCTTTCCTTACCATTCATTACTCTGGATATTCTTTGTTCCTTACTATAAGAGTCAAATAAACATATTAGAAAACATAGGCAACAACAAAACAACATCAGTTTTTCTCAGAGTTTATCCCCCCTTATTTAGTCCTATTCATAATGACATAGACAGCTTTTTTTCTGGATGCTAAAATGAATTACCTTCTATAAGAATAATGGACCACGATCTCTGTGTAGTTTCCCTCCTGGAATAGTTTATTCAGTCTAAGAAATAAACTACTTTTCAGTGGCTGTGTTTTACTGATAAACAGTAATGAACAATCCATGGATGGGAAGTCTGTGCCCGAGTGGAGGAGCCAGAAGGAACAGAAAGACTGGCCTCCGCTTCACACAGTGGGTCAGTTGGCCTGGGTCTCAAATACCCTATACCCTATGTAGTGCTCTACGGGCATTGGTCAAAAGTAGTGCACTAAATAAGGAATAGGGTGCCATTTTGGATCCAAACTTGGAGTAGTTTCCCTCTCCCATCATGCTGCATGGTGACCTCAGGGCCGTGTCAGAGCCACAGAGCTCATGGTGTTTATAGATGGGTCCTCCAGTCTACTTCCTGCCCATGCTTTAGACCCCAGGAGACCACACTTCCTCTCACAGCCAACAAAATTACCCTGAACTATGTGTGGGCTGAACCAATGGGGGAAAGACCAACGTGTGGGATGGAGGACACCCAGCAGGAAACGGCAACTCCTCGCCTGTCCCCCTGGGAGCTCTATATGAACTAACCCTCAGTACCTGGGACAGATCAACAGATCGATATGAACTAACCCTCAGTACCTGGGACAGATCAACAGATCTATAAGAACTAACCCTCAGTACCTGGGAAAGGCCAACAGATCTATATGAACTAACCCTCAGTGCCTGGGAAAGGCCAACATATCTATAAGAACTAACCCTCAGTACCTGGGAAAGATCAACAGATCTATAAGAACGAACCCTCAGTACCTGGGAAAGGCCAACAGATCTATATAAACCTACCCTCAGTGCCTGGGAAAAGCCAACAGATCTATAAGAACTAACCCTCAGTACCTGGGAAAGATCAACAGATCTATAAGAACTAACCCTCAGTACCTGGGAAAGGCCAACAGATCTACAGTGCCTTGCGAAAGTATTCGGCCCCCTTGAACTTTGCGACCTTTTGCCACATTTCAGGCTTCAAACATAAAGATATAAAACTGTATTTTTTTGTGAAGAATCAACAACAAGTGGGACACAATCATGAAGTGGAACGACATTTATTGGATATTTCAAACTTTTTTAACAAATCAAAAACTGAAGAATTGGGCGTGCAAAATTATTCAGCCCCCTTAAGTTAATACTTTGTAGCGCCACCTTTTGCTGCGATTACAGCTGTAAGTCGCTTGGGGTATGTCTCTATCAGTTTTGCGAATCGAGAGACTGACATTTTTTCCCATTCCTCCTTGCAAAACAGCTCGAGCTCAGTGAGGTTGGATGGAGAGCATTTGTGAACAGCAGTTTTCAGTTCTTTCCACAGATTCTCGATTGGATTCAGGTCTGGACTTTGACTTGGCCATTCTAACACCTGGATATGTTTATTTTTGAACCATTCCATTGTAGATTTTGCTTTATGTTTTGGATCATTGTCTTGTTGGAAGACAAATCTCCGTCCCAGTCTCAGGTCTTTTGCAGACTCCATCAGGTTTTCTTCCAGAATTATCCTGTATTTGGGTCCATCCATCTTCCCATCAATTTTAACCATCTTCCCTGTCTCTGCTGAAGAAAAGCAGGCCCAAACCATGATGCTGCCACCACCATGTTTGACAGTGGGGATGTTGTGTTCAGGGTGATGAGCTGTGTTGCTTTTACGCCAAACATAACGTTTTGCATTGTTGCCAAAAAGTTCAATTTTGGTTTCATCTGACCAGAGCACCTTCTTCCACAGGTTTGGTGTGTCTCCCAGGTGGCTTGTGGCAAACTTTAAACGACACTTTTTATGGATATCTTTAAGAACTGGCTTTCTTATTGCCACTCTTCCATAAAGGCCAGATTTGTGCTCCTATGGACAGAGTCTCCCACCTCAGCTGTAGATCTCTGCAGTTCATCCAGAGTGATCATGGGCCTCTTGGCTGCATCTCTGATCAGTCTTCTCCTTGTATGAGCTGAAAGTTTAGAGGGACGGCCAGGTCTTGGTAGATTTGCAGTGGTCTGATACTCCTTCCATTTCAATATTATCGCTTGCACAGTGCTCCTTGGGATGTTTAAAGCTTGGGAAATCTTTTTGTATCCAAATCCGGCTTTAAACTTCTTCACAACAGTATCTCGGACCTGCCTGGTGTGTTCCTTGTTCTTCATGATGCTCTCTGCGCTTTTAACGGACCTCTGAGACTATCACAGTGCAGGTGCATTTATACGGAGACTTGATTACACACAGGTGGATTGTATTTATCATCATTAGTCATTTAGGTCAACATTGGATCATTCAGAGATCCTCACTGAACTTCTGGAGAGAGTTTGCTGCACTGAAAGTAAAGGGGCTGAATAATTTTGCACGCCCAATTTTTCAGTTTTTGATTTGTTAAAAAAGTTTGAAATATCCAATAAATGTCGTTCCACTTCATGATTGTGTCCCACTTGTTGATTCTTCACAAAAAAATACAGTTTTATATCTTTATGTTTGAAGCCTGAAATGTGGCAAAAGGTCGCAAAGTTCAAGGGGGCCGAATACCTTCGCAAGGCACTGTATATGAACTAACCCTCAGTACCTGGGAAAGGCCAGCAGATCTATATGAACTAACCCTCAGTACCTGGGATAGATCAACAGATCTATATGAACTAACCCTCAGTACCTGGGAAATATAAACATATCTATATGAACTAACCCTCAGTACCTGGGAAAGGCCAGCAGATCTATATGAACTAACACTGCTCTGTGCTTAGGACTCAGACAAAACTAGCAGACTGGGAGAACTGACTGAGATAACAGATCATACAGTATTGGGCTTTCTCTATGAGGAGATCTGGGCTTTCTCTATGGGTATACAGTACAGGGCTTTCTCTATGGGCAGTACTGGGCTTTCTCTGTGAGTATTTCTGGGCTTTCTCTATGGGTAAGCCGTACACATACTTTCTCTATGGGCAGTACTGGGCTTTCTCTGTGGGCAGTACTGTTCTTTTTCTGTGTATAAACACTGCTGGGCATTCTCTATTGGCAGTACTGGGCTTACTCTGTGAGGTGTTCTGGACTTTCTCTATGGACATACAGTACTGGGCTTTCTCTATGGGCAGTTCTGGGCTTTTTCAGTGGATATACATTACTGAGATTTATCTGTAGATATACTGTACTGAGGTTTCTCTATAGGCAGTACGGGGCTTTCTCTGTAGGTATACAGTACTGGGTTTTCTCTATGGGCAGAACTGGGATTTCTCTATGGGTATACAGTACTGGGCTTTCTCTATGGGCAGTACTGGGCTTTCTCTATGTGTGTACAGTACTGGGCTTTCTCTATGGGCAGTATTAGGCTTTTTCTATGGGTATACAGTACTGGGTTTTCTCTATGGGCAGTACTGGGCTTTCTCTATGGGTAGTATTAGGCTTTTTCTATGGTATACAGTACTGGGTTTTCTCTATGGGTATACAGTACTGGGCTTTCTCTATGGGCAGTATTAGGCTTTCTCTATGGTATACAGTACTTTGTTTTCTCTATGGGCAGTACTGGGCTTTCTCTATGGGCAGTATTAGGCTTTCTCTATGGTATACAGTACTGGGTTTTCTCTATGGTTATACGGTACTGAGCTTTCTCTATGGATATACGGTACTGGGCTTTCTCTATGGATATACGGTACTGGGCTTTCTCTATGGTTATACGGTACTGGGCTTTCTCTATGGTTATACTGTACTGGGCTTTCTCTATGGTTATACGGTACTGGGCTTTCTCTATGGTTATACGGTACTGAGCTTTCTCTATGGATATACGGTACTGGGCTTTCTCTATGGATATACGGCACTGGGCTTTCTCTATGGTTATACGGTACTGGGCTTTCTCTATGGTTATACGGTACTGGGCTTTCTCTATGGTTATACGGTACTGGGCTTTCTCTATGGTTATACGGTACTGGGCTTTCTCTATTGATATACGGTACTGGGCTTTCGCTGTGGTTATACGGTACTGGGCTTTCTCTATGGTTATACGGTACTGGGCTTTCTCTATGGATATACGGTACTGGGCTTTCTCTATGGTTATACGGTACTGGGCTTTCTCTATGGATATACGGTACTGGGCTTTCTCTATGGTTATACGGTACTGGGCTTCCTCTATGGTTATACGGTACTGGGCTTTCTCTATGGTTATACGGTACTGGGCTTTCTCTATGGTTATACGGTACTGGGCTTTCTCTATGGATATACGGTACTGGGCTTTCTCTATGGTATACAGTACTGGGTTTTCTCTATGTGCAGTACTGGGATTTCTCTATGGTTATACGGTACTGGGCTTTCTATGCGGATATACGGTACTGGGCATTCTCTATTGTTATACGGTACTGGGCTTTCTCTATGGATATATGGTACTGGGCTTTCTCTATGGTTATACGGTACTGGGCTTTCTCTATGGATATACGGTACTGGGCTTTCTCTATGGTTATACGGTACTGGCCTTTCTCTACAGATATACGGTACTGGGCTTTCTATGCGGATATACGGTACTGGGCATTCTCTACAGATATACGGTACTGGGCATTCTCTACAGATATACGGTACTGGGCTTTCTCTATGGATATATGGTACTGGGCTTTCTCTATGGATATACGGTACTGGGCTTTCTCTACAGATATACGGTACTGGGCTTTCTCTATGGATATATGGTACTGGGCTTTCTCTATGGATATACGGTACTGGGCATTCTCTACAGATATACGGTACTGGGCTTTCTATGCGGATATACGGTACTGGGCATTCTCTACAGATATACGGTACTGGGCTTTCTCTATGGTTATACGGTACTGGGCTTTCTCTATGGTTATACGGTACTGGGCTTTCTCTATTTTTATACGGTACTGGGCTTTCTCTATGGTTATACGGTACTGGGCTTTCTCTGCGGATATACGGTACTTGGCTTTCTCTGCGGATATACGGTACTGGGAGTTCTCTGTGGCATTCTCTGTACTGGGTTTTCTCTATCTGTTTATATTATTTGGATTTCTCTATGGGTATACATGACTGGGTTTTTCTATTGGCAGTACTGGGCTTTCTATGGGTGTGCATTACTGGGCTTTCTCTATGCTTGTACAGTACTGGGCTTTTTCTATGGGTATACGGTACCTGGCTTTCTCTATTGTCAGTGCTGGGATTTCTCTGTTGGTATACAGGCTTTTTCTATGGGCAGTACTTCACTGTGTCTATGGGTATACAGTATTGGGATATATATATGTGTGTACAGTACTGGGCTTTCTCTATTGGTAGTATTAGGCTTTCTCTATGAGTATACAGTACTGGGCCTTCTCTATGGACAGTTCTGGACTTTCTCTATGGGTGTACAGTATTGAGCTTTGTCTTTGGATGTACAGCACTGGGCTTTCTTTATTTGTATATAGTGATGGGCTTTCTCTACGGGCAATACTGGGCTTTCTCTAGGTTTATACACTAATGGGCTTTCTCTATGGATATACAATACTGGGCTTTCTCCATGGATATACAATACTGGGCTTTCTCTATTTTATTGTACTGTGCATTCTGTATGGATATACACTACTGGGCTTTCTCTATGGATATACATTACTGGGCTTTCTCTATGGGTATGCATTTTGGGCTGCCTATATTGGTAGTGCTGGGCTTTCTATATGGTTAAACAGTTCTGGGCTTTCTATATGGATATAAAGCACTGGGCTTTCTCGTTGGTAAGTGCTGGGCTTTCACTGTGGATATACAGTACTGGGCTTTCTTTATTTTTATGCAGTGATGGGCTTTCTATAGGGTATACAGTTATGGACTTCTGAGTATACAGGTATGTGCTTTCTCTATGGGCAGTACTGGGCTTTCTCTATTGGTAGTATTAGGCTTTCTCTATGGGTATACAGTACTGGGCTTTCTCTATGGGTATACATTTTGGGCTGCCTATATTGGCAGTGCTGGGCTTTCTATATGGTTAAACAGTTCTGGGCTTTCTATATGGATATACAGCACTGGGATTTCTTTATTTTTATGCAGTGATGGGCTTTCTATAGGGTATACAGTTATGGACTTATGAGTATACAGGTCTGTGCTTTCTCTATGGGCAGTACTTGGCCTTCTCTAGCATCCCAATAAATCTCATTAAAAAATGTGGTTCCTTATTGAGCATGTTTACTTTAAAACTCTGTTTTATCTATGAATGTCTCTGTCAGTCACATGACTGTATCCAAGGCAACCCACAGAGGTCTGTGAGTTCACAGAATGAGGAAGGAAAATCGTCTGCCTCTGTCATGCTGATTTGTTGGTCATGTAGAATTCTAGCAACATACCTGAAAATGCTGTCAAATGAAGTCGCTCCTGTTGTCCTGAGCGGTCATGATGAGTCAGTCTGTTTAAAGAGATTTAGTTTTATGTCAGAGTTCCACTTGTCATGAATATCATTGATGTTGCTTTGGCAAAATAAAATTTCTGTTGTTTTGGGAATACTTATTTTTAGCTTTAAAACAACTGTTTTTGTACAAACAATTTTGGAAATAACTTTTTTTTTTTTTTTTTTAGGCTGAGGAAACAGATGACATCAGTCAGAAGATCCCGATAACCTAATTCATTTCTACTGTATTTCTTCAGTCAGTAAGATAAGGAGTCTGTTGGTATCGAATACAATGCTACTGTGAAAAGAGGGTAACACCCTCAGACCATTTCAGGACCTTATGAGAAACTTAAAAAAATCCTTAACAAAATCTAAATTCCTTACCTAAAACCTTGATTTTCGACAAAATGACATGAATGGATAATTACAACCAAGGACTATAAAGAAAACACTTCTAACAAACCAAAACCTGGAAATACCATCCGACCCAAAACTGAGTGAGTAATGTTCAGTCTGAAGTTACTACTGAAGCCACAAAGTAATAGACAGTAATCGCTGGGTAATTTTGTTATACAAAGTAAAG
Organism: Oncorhynchus clarkii lewisi; assembly: GCF_045791955.1. Lineage (NCBI taxonomy): Eukaryota > Metazoa > Chordata > Actinopteri > Salmoniformes > Salmonidae > Oncorhynchus > Oncorhynchus clarkii. Next base: position 794,858 of record NC_092162.1, on the reverse strand, counting down.
CAAATAATGCTACCAAGCTGGACAGAACAGACCTGGCTGCAACTTCAATTAGCACTGAAGTGTGAAGTGAGATGTGTGAAAACCCTTGAGCCCAACAATGGCAGGAGAGTTTCACAGCCTCCTCCACCCAAATGCAGAAGCCACTGGCTCCATGGATTATCCCAGTACCCCTTGGATACTTAAAATAACACGGCCTAAACAAAGTCCAGTAATAATACATTTTAAAAAAAAATTAAAATGCAAAATTCCATCTAGAAGCTGACGCCGTAGAGCACACAAAAAACTAGACTTACCTCGGCCTTAACATCAGCACCACAGCTAACTTCCACAAAGCTGTGAACGATCTGAGAGACAAGGCAAGAAGGGCCTTCTACGCCGTTAAAAGGAACATAAAATTCGACATCCCAATTAGAACCTGGCTAAAAATACTTGAATCAGTTATATAACCCATTACCCTTCATGATTGAGAGGTCTGGGGTCCACTCATCAACCAAGAATTCACAAAATGGGACAAACACCAAATGGAGACTCCGCAAAAACATCATCCCTGTACAACATAAAATACAAATTACTGAATGCTGAGAAAGGAGATGTTAAATTCTACAACCACCTAAAAGGAAGCGATTCCCAAACCTTCCATAACAAAGCCTTCACCTACAGAGAGGTTAACCTGGAGAAGAGTCCCCTAAGCAAGCTGGTGCTGGGGCTCTGTTCACAAACACAAACACACCCCACAGAGCCCCAGGACAGCAGCACAATTAAACCCAACCAAATCATGAGAAAACAAAAAGACACATGGAAAGAATGAACAAAAACAGATTAAACTGGAATGCTATTTGGCCCTAAACAGAGAGTACACCGTGTCAGAATACCTGTGTGACTGACCCAAATTTAAGGAAAGCTTTGACTATGTACAGATTCAGTGAGCATAGCCTTGCTATTGAGTGAGGCCGCCGTAGGCTGACCTGGCTCTCAAGAGATAACAGACTATGTGCACACTGTCCACAAAATGAGGTGGAAACTGAGCTGCGCTTCCTAATCTATGACCGTATTAGAGACACATATTTCCCTTGAAAACAAATCCAATTTCGATAACCTCCCATATCAGTAAGGACTGACGCTGGAGAAGAGAATCAGGTACTGGACAGAGACAGCGTCAGAACCGGGTATGCAAAGATAAACTAACATTAATCCTGAAGCAGGGAACAGACAGATATAGGGAAGGTAATGACACAGGTGACTGAGTCCAGGTGAGTCCAGTAATCACTGATGCCCATGACTGGGGAAGGCAGGTGTGATTACTGATGGTGGCAGCAGTGCGTAATGCTAGGGAGCCTGGCGCCTTCGAGCGCCAGGGAGGGGAGTGGGCGCATGCGTAACAGTACTCCTCTCCCTCTAGGGGCGCCACTCGGCATTCCACCTGGGCGAGCCTGATGGGCCAGCCGAGGCACGGGTGCTGGAAAAAGCCGGCTCGGCGTAAAGTCCCGACGAACCAGCAGAGGCGTGGGAGCCTGGCTTGCTGGCTGAGGCGTAGGAGCCTGGCGATCCGGCTGGGGCGTGGGAGCCCGATGATCCGGCTGAGGCATAGTAGCCTGACAAGCTGGCTGGGTGTAAAAACCTGACAATCCGGCTGAGGCCTGATGTGGGATGAGCGCCTTCTGAGCCAACGGGGCAAGAGACCTCGAGCCGGCTAGGGCGTGGCAGTCCGATGAGCTGGTTTAGGCACCCCCGGTTCCATGGGCGGCGGCCCCCGGACCCGACATCACCACCAACCAGAAAGCCAGCACTCCCCGATGCTTCATAAGATGGCTTCAGGATTCTGTAAGGACCGACGCTGGAGAAGAGAAGCAGGCACGGGGAGTAGAACATGTAATATAGAACAAACATGACACAGGTGATTGAGTCCAGGTGAGTCCAATAATCGCTGATGCACATGACGGGGGAAGGCAGGTGTGCGTACTGATGGTGGTAGAAGTGCGTAATGCTGGGGAGTCTGACGCCTTTGAGTGCCAGGGAGGAGCGGGACCAGGCGTGACAATATCTATTGGCTGATGTCACGACTCCGACCGAAGGTGGCTGCCCTTCCTGTTCGGGTGGCGCTCGGCGGTCGTCGTCGCCGGCCTACTAGCTGCCACTGATTCTTTTCTCCGCCTCCTTATGTGTTTATTGATTACACCTGTTTTGAGTTGGTTGTATTAGTTGGGCTGGTTCTTTGTGATTAATTATTGTAACCTTTGTGTTTGGTGTAGCCGAACATGTTGGTTTATGTTCGTGGAGTTTGCTGGACTGTTTTCGTCCCCTGTGTCTGGGGCATTTGTCTTGGGCACCCAGTGTTTCATGTGTGCATTAAAAGAGCGCTATATTGAACTCTCTGTTTCCCTGCGTGAAAGTCAGGCTCACACTCCCGACACCCAGAATGTTACAGCTGAAATACCACAGTGTGCTATAACAGCATCAAGATGTGTGACCTGTTTCCACAAGAAAAGATTATAAATACCACACATATATGTTGATTTATTTATCATTTCCATATTGTTTCCATATTGTTATAACACTACATAGCCATAATATGACATTTGAAAAGTCTCTATTCTTTTGAAACTGTGTGTGTAATGTTCAATGTTCATTTTTTATTGTTTGTTTCCCATTTGTTTATTATCTATTTCATTTGCTTTGACAATGCCTTGCAAAAATATTCACCCCCTTGGCATTTTTCCTACTTTGTTGCCTTACAACCTGTAATTTAAATAGATATTTATTTGGATTTCATGTAATGGACAGACACAAAATGGTCCAAATTGGTGAAGTGAAATGAAAAAAAGTTAAAAAATAAAAATAAAAAAAAATAAAAGAAATATCTAGTGCAACCAATTACCTTCACATCATTAGTTAAAGTTAGTTAGTTATAGTCCACTTGTGTGCAATCTAAGTGTCACATTATCTCAGTATATATACACACCTGTTCTGAAAGGCCCCAGTTTTCAACACCACTCAGCAAGGGGCACCACCAAGCAAGCGGCACCATGAAGACCAAGGAGCTCTTCTAACCGGTCAGGGACAAAGCTGTGGAGACGAACAGATCAGGGATGGGTTATAAAGAAATATCAAACTTTGAACATCCCATTAAATCCATTATAAAATGTTTTTTGAAAGAATATGGCACCACAACAAACCTGCCAAGAGAGGGCCACCCACCAAAACCTACGGCCCAGGCAAGGAGGGCATTAATCATTGAGGCAACAAAGAGACCAAAGATAACCCTGAAGGAGCTGCAAAGCTCCACAGCGGAGATTGGAGTGTCTGTCCATAGGACGACTTTAAGCCGTACACTCCACAGAGCTGGGCTTTATGGAAGAGTGGCCAGAGAAAAAGCCACTGCTTAAAATCTCATAAGGATCCACCCCTTTTATTCAATGTTTGGCCTAAAATGACACACCCAAATCTAAATACCCGTAGCTCAGGCCCTGAAGCAAGGATATGCATACTATTCTTGCCATTTGAAAGGAAACACTTTGAAGTTTGTGGAAATGTAAACGGAATGTAGGAGAATATAACACATTAGATCTGGTCAAAGAAAAAAACAACCGTTCTTTGGAATTCTTTTCTGTACCATCGTCTTTGAAATGCAAGAGAAAGGCCATAATGTATTATTCCAGCCCAGGCTCAATTTAGTTTAGCAGTGTATGTGCAAAGTTTTAGACTGATCCAATTAACCATTGCATTTCTGTTCAAACATTTGTATCAAGACTGCCCAAATGTGCCTAGTTTGTTTGTTAATAACTTTTCATGTTCAAAATTAGGCACTATCCTCAAACAATAGCATGGTATTCTTTCACTGTAATAGCTACTGTAAATTGGACAGTGTAGTTAGATTAACAAGAATTTAAGCTTTCTGCCAATATCAGCTATGTCTATGTTATGGGAAATGTTCTTGTTACTTACAACCTCATGCTAATCGCATTAGCCTATCTTTGTCACGCCCTGGCCATAGAGAGGCTTTTTATTCTCTATTTTTGTGTGACTAGGGTGGGTGTTCTATGTTCTTTTTTCTATGCTTTGGTATTTCTTTGTTTTTGGCCGGGTGTGGTTCTCAATCAGGGACAGCTGTCTGTCGTTGTCTCTGATTGAGAACCATACTTAGGCAGCCTGTTTTCCCACTATGGGTTGTGGGTAGTTGTTTTCTGTGTTTCACCATACAGAACTGTTTTGATTTTCATTGTTTCACTGTAGTTATTTCATTAAAATGGACACTTACCATGCTGCGTTTTGGTCCGATCTTTCATACTCCTCCTCAGATGAAGAAGATTGTTACAATCTTAGCTCAACTGTCCCATGTATTGGACACCGATCCCAAAGTTAAAGAAAAAAAAATAAACAAACACCAAAAGCCATGTGGGAGACTCCCCAAACATATGGAAGAAGGTACTCTGGTCAGATGAGACTAAAATGTAGCTTTTTGGCCATCAAGGAAAACGCTATGTCTGGCGCAAACCCAACACCTCTCATCACCCCAATAACACCATTCCCACAGTGAAGCATGGTGGTGGCAGCATCATGCTGTGGGGATGTTTTTCATTGGCATGGACTGGGAAACTGGTCAGAATTGAAGGAATGATGGATGGGGCTAAATAAACTGCTAAAGCAACACTCAAGTGGTTTAAGGGGAAACATTTACATGTCTTAGAATGGCCAAAGCCCAGACCTCAATCCAATTGAGAATCTGTGGTATGATTTACATCAGAGGAACCCATCCAACTTGAAGGAGCTGGAGCAGTTTTGCCTTGAAGAATGGACAAAAATCCCAGTGGCTAGATGTGCCAAGCTTATAGAGACATGTCCCAAGAGATGTGCAGCTATAATTGCTGCAAAAGGTGGCTCTACAAAGTATTGACTTTGGGGGGTGAATAGTTATGCACACTGAAGTTTTCAGTTTTTTTTTCTTATTTCTTGTTTGTTTCACAGTAAAAAATATTTTGCATCTTCAAAGTGGTAGGCATGTTGTGTAAATAAAATTATACAAACCCCCTTAATTAAAAATCTATTTTAATTCCAGGTTGTAAGTCAATGCCAAGGGGGATGAATACTTTGCAAGCCATTGTATGTTTCCCTTGCCAATAAAGCCTTTTGCATCGAATTCATTGAGTGAGGGAAAGAGAGAGCAGAGACAGAAACACACCCCTCTCATCCCACTTCCTTCCTATCTACATCCCATCCTGTCATTTCTCATGCAGATGTAAATTAGGCTACAGTAAATGTACCTGTTTCTGAGGAGACAGGCAGCTTTTTTCCCTCTCTCTCTTTCTATCCCCCTCTCTCCCTTTCTATCCCCCTCTCTCTTTCTATCCCCCTCTATCTCCGTCTCTCTCAATTTATCCCTCTCTCTCTTTCTCTCTCTCCCTATCTCTGCTTCAGCTCCCCCATTGTTCATCTGTGTCCTCTTTCTTTCCATCTCTAATCTGACAGAGAAACATGCTGGGAGAGAGTCTCATCAGAATTATTTTTAAATGCTTATTATTGCCAAGGGAGTTTCTTTCCTTAATAGCCAGTCAGCTGACAGTTTTCAGTCAGAGAGCAGAAGTACATGATTCATTTTGATTTTGAGCCATGGAAGCCCTAAAAAGAAGAATATTTAGACCAATTTAAGTTTATTAGGTCTCGCACTAGCAAGTATATCTCAACCCAGCCAGCCGTCACACACAAACATCCCCAGAGCACAACTTCTCTGAGTCAGTGAGCAGAACTGACACCTAGTCAACAGTAGATTAAGGACGTGTCATATTCCCTCTGAGGAGGTGGAATACATGAATATAGTGATGGATGATGGGAAGGTGAAATATGACGCCGCAGTGGATAGTTTTACGAGAGTATTCTGTTGTTATTTGTTATAAAACGTTTTAAGCAAATCATAACTTTTTTTTGTACATACTGTTTTGTCATCCTATGACTTAAAACAGCTTCTGGACATCAGAACATCACTACCCTCATTTTGAATGACAATTTCTACTTTGAGTCAGCAGCTGGGGATGTTCTACTTACTTAGGCCCTAATCCCTGGAACTCGAAGGAGGAAGAAAGGCAAACGAGCCGGAATCCTGACGAGACGTTGGAGCACAAATAAACCACCTCTTCCCTTCGTTCTATTGGCTAGTGTAAAATCACTAGAGAACAAACTGGACAAACTCCTATCAACGGGACCTGAAGAACTGTAATATTCTACATTTCTCTGAGTCGTGGCTGAACAAGGACATAGATAAATACATCTTGCTGGTTTTTCCATGCATGGTCTGGACCGGACGACAGCCTTGGATAAGATGAAGGGGAAGGTGTGTCTCTTTGTTAATGACAGCTGAGCTGGTGGGCGATCTCTAATCTTAAGAAAGTCTCAAGTTTTTGCTCGCCTAAGTTAGAGTTTCTCATGATTAGCTGTAGACCATACCATTTACCAAGAGAGTTCATCTACAGTATATTGTTCGTAGCTGTCAATTTACCACCATAAACTGAAGCTGGCAATAAAACTGCAATCAGGGCCATAAGCAAATAAGAAGTTGCAGAGGCGGTGGTTCTAGTGGCCGGTGATTTAAATGCAGGGAAACTGAAATCCTTTTTACCTCATTTTTACCAGCATGCTGGCTTCCGGGTTGGATGGGCATTGTGTCAAGAAGCAGTGCGGCTTGGTTGGGTTGTGTTTCAGAGGATGCATGGCTCTCGACCTTCACCTCTCCCGAGTCCGTACGGGTGTTGCAGCGATGAGACAAGACTGTAACTAGTTGGATACCATGAAATTGGGGGAAAAAAAGGGTTGAGGAAAAAAAGAAGCTAAACAGCTTTGAGGAAAACACAGCTTATCACTAAGACTGTGAGGTCTCCTTCTCCGTTCTCTTTAAGTGTGTCAACCCCTGGAAGGCTGCTAGCCCAGACAGCACACCTATCCAGGTCCTCAGAGTGCAGACTCACTGGCTGGAGTGTTTACGGATACAGTTGAAGTCGGAAGTTTAGGTTGGAGTCATTAAAACTTGTTTTTCAACTACTTCACAAATTTCTTGTTTACAAACTATAGTTTGGGCAAGACGGTTAGGACATCTACTTTGCACATGACACAAGTAACTTTTCCAACAAAAGTTTACATAAAGAATGTTTCATTTATAATTCATTGTATCACAAATCCAGTGGGTCAGAAGTTTACAGAAATTAAGTTGACTGTGCCATTAAACAGCTTAGAAAATTCCAGAAAATTATGTCATTGCTTTAGAATCTTCTGATAGGCTAATTCCATCATTTGAGTCAATTGGAAGTGTACCTGTGGATGTATTTCAAGGCCTACCTTTAAACTCAGTGCCTCTTTACTTGACATCATGGGAAATCAAAAGACATCAGCCAAGACCTCAGAAAATAAATTGTAGACCTCCAAAAGTCTGGTTCATCCTTGGGAGAAATTTCCAAACGCCTGAAGGTACTACGTTCATCTGTACAAACAATAGTACGCAAGTATAAACACCATGGGACAACACAGCCGCCAAACCGCTCAGGAAGGAGACGCGTTCTGTCTCCTAGAGATAAAAGTACTTTGGTGCGAAAAGTGCAAATCAATCCCAGAACAACAGCAAAGGACCTTGTGAAGATGCAGGAGGTAAAACAGGTAAAAAAGTATCTATATCCACAGTAAAACGAGTCTTATATCGACATAAGCTGAAAGGCTGCTCAGCTAGGAAGAAGCCACTGCTCCAAAACCGCCATAAAAAAGCCAGACTACAGTTTGCATCTCCACATGGGGACAAAAGTTCGTAATTTTGGAGAAATGTCCTCTGGTCTGATGAAACAAAAATAGAACTGTTTGGCCATAATGACCATTGTTATGTTTAGAGGAAAAAGGGGGAGGCTTGCAAGCGGAAGAACACCATCTCAACTGTGAAGCACGGGGGTGGCAGCATCATGTTGTGGGGGTGCTTTGCTGTAGGAGGGACTGGTGCACTTCACAAAATAGATGGAATCATGAGAAGGAAAATGATGTGGATATATTGAAGTAACATCTCAAGACATTAGTCAGAAAGTTAAAGCTTGGTCGCAAATGGGTCTTCCAAATGGACAATGACCCCAAGCATACTTCCAAAAATGTGGCATGATGGCTTAAGGACACCAAAGTCAAGGTATTGGAGTGGCCATCACAATGCCCTGACCTCAATCCTATAGAAAATGTATGGGCAGAACTGAAAAAAACGTGTGCGAGCAAGGAGGCCTACAAACCTGATTCAGTTACGCTAGCTCTGTCAGGAGGAATGGGCCAAAATTCACCCAACCTATTGTGGCAATCTTGTGAAAGGCTACCAGAAACATTTGACCCAAGTTAAACAATTTAAAGGCAATGCTACCAAATACTAATTGAGTGTATGTAAACTTCTGACCTACTGCGAATGTGATGAAATAAATAAAAGCTGAAATAAATCATCCTCTCTACTATTATTCTGACATTTCACATTCTTAAAATGAAGTGGTGATCCTAACTGACCTAACACAGGTAACTAAATGTCAGGAATTGTGAAAAACTTAGTTTAAATGTATTTGGCTAAGGTGTATGTAAACTTCCGACTTCAACTATATATTCAATCTCTCCTTATCCTAGTCTTTTGTCCCTACTTGCTTGCCTGTACCTAATAAATTGAATGTAACTGAACTAAATACCCTGTCATCATCAAGTGCTTTTTAAGGATCATATCCCCTCCCCTGACACCCGACACCCACTAAAGTTTGCATACCGCCCCAACAGATTAACAGACAGGGTTGGGTGGTTTACTTTCTAAACGCAATCCGTTACAGTTAATAAGTTACCTGTCCAAAATTGTAATCAGTAATGTAACTTTTGGATTATCCAAACTCAGTAATGTAATCTGATTACACTCATTTACTTTTAGATGATTCCCTTTAAGAGAAGAAGACATCTATGGATGTAAATGTTACTTTATGGTATGTAGGTTTCTTCTAAGGCTTTCTATTACGTATAATAATACAATTACATCTTTACATTAATATGTATTATTTTTAAGTCCAAACATGGATACTAACTACCCATCGCTTTCTACTACAATTATATCTTTACATTAAAAACCAAAGTCTATCAGAATCCCAGTCATTCCAATAAATGTTATCCTCCTTGATCTTCAATACATGGAAATATGTGTCACTGCTGTTGAAGGAAGAGGACCAAGGTGCAGCGTGGTAAGCGTACATTTTGTTTTTATTTTTAAAAATGACGCCCGAACAAAACAATAAACACTTCAAAAACAAACCGTGAAGATAAAGGCTATGTGCCCTAAACAAAGTCAACTTCCCACGAAGAAAGGAGGGAAAAGGGCTAGCTAAGTACGGTTCTCAATCAGAGACAACGATAGACAGCTGTCCCTGATTGAGAACCCCTACCCGACCAAAACAGAAATAGAAAATCATAGATAACAAAACATAGAATGCCCACCCCAAATCACACCCTGACCAAACCCAATAGAGACATTAAAAGGCTCTCTAAGGTCAGGGCGTGACAATATGGAAGTATAGTTTAGCCAAATTGTTTTACCTTATTAAGCATGACTCCAGAAATGAGGATTTGTTAGCAAGCCCTACTCGGTTGTTTATGATTTTGTTGTCATGGAGGACTGATTGGGACTCATGAAAAAGAAATGCTACAGCTGTTTAAAAAGGGCAAATCCACAGACGAAACATTAACAAAAGGGACGGCCCCGCTTCTGTTTTGTTAAAAACCTAACGGATGAGCCTGGAGAAATGTAACTACTCTCAGATTAATAGACAGAGTTATAGATGCAAGGACTGACCATCCATGATATCAACATTATAGTTATAACCATGTTATGAGGCTATACAGTGTTTGTTTACGTTTACAATGTTTACAACATTGGAGTAAAACAAGCTTCTATTTTGGGTTCCTCTGTTTTAGAGGTGTTCAGAATATGTTTAAGGCTGGAGAAAGCTTGTTAGGCAATAAGAAAGCTTTGTTGTAGAGCTTTTAACACAAAATCCGGGGAGGGGCCAGCTGTGTATTAGACTGTATCATCTGCATATAAATGGATGAGAGAGCTTCGTACTACCGGAGCATGTTGTTGATGTAAATAGAGACACCGTGTGGGGCCTAGGATCGAGCTTGGGGAACACCTCCAAAACAGAGATCATGTGGTTTGGAACGAAGAATGCCCCTCTTCCCACTGGTGTTATTACTACCTCTGAGGGTTTAGAGCTTGAGGTAGTCACCTCATATAAGTACTTGGGAGTATGGCTAGACGGTACACTGTCCTTCTCTCAGCACATATCACAGCTACAGGCTAAAATTAAATCTAGACTTCGTTTCCTCTATCGTAATCGCTCCTCTTTCATCCCAGCTGCCAAACGAATCCTGATTCAGATGACCATCCTACCCATGCTAGATTAAGGAGACATCATTTGTAGATCGGCAGGTAAGGGTGCTCTCGAGCGGCTAGATGTTCTTTACCATTCAGCCATCAGATTTGCCACCCATGCTCCTCGTAGGACACATCACTGCACTCTATACTCCTCTGTAAACTGGTCATCTCTGTATACCCGTCGCAAGACACACTGGTTGATGCTTATTTATAAAACCCTCTTAGGCCTCACTTCCTCCTATCTGAGATATCTACTGCAGCCCTCATCTTCCACATACAACACCTGTTCTGCCAGTCACATTCTGTTAAAGGTCCCCAAAGCACACACATCCCTGGGTCGCTCGTCTTTTCAGTTCGCTGCAGCTAGCGACTGGAACGAGCTGCAACAAACACTCAAAATGGACAGTTTTATCTCAATCTCTCTTCATTCAGACTCAATCATAGACACTATTACTGACAGTTGTGGCTGCTTTGAGTTATTTATCGTTGTCTCTACCTTCTTGCTCTTTGTGCTGTTGTCTGTGCACAATAATGTTTGTACCATGTTTTATGCTGCTACCATGTTGTGTTGCTACCATGTTGTGATGTTGTGGTGCTACCATGCTGTGTTGTCATGTGTTGCTGCCTTGATATATTGTTGTCTTAGGTCTCTCTTTATGTAAAGTTGTTTTGTCTCTTTTGTCATGATGTGTGTTTTCACGCTAGGGACATAAGCATTTCACTACACCTTCTCAACTAGCCTACCTGGTTAAATAAAGGTGAAATATATATATATATATATTTTTAAACAATAAAGTGCTAGAGGTCATCAAGGGCTTCAGTAAGAGTACCAGAGGTTATCAAGGGCTACATTAAGAATACCAGAGGTCATCCAAGGCTTCAATAAGAGTACCAGAGGTCACACAGGGCTTCAATAAGAGTACCAGAGGTCACACAGGGCTTCAATAAGAGTACCAGAGGTCACACAGGGCTTTACTAAGAGTACCAGAGGTCACCAGAGGTCACACAGGGCTTCAATAAAAGTACCAGAGGTCATCCAAGGCTTCAATAAGAGTACCAGAGGTCACACAGGGCTTCAATAAGAGTACCAGAGGTCACACAAGGCTTCAATAATAGTACCAGAGGTCATCCAAGACTACAATAAGAGTACCAGAGGTCACACAGGGCTTCAATAAGAGTACCAGAGGTCACACAGGGCTTCAATAAGAGTACCAGAGGTCATCCACAACTACAATAAGAGTACCAGAGGTCATCCAAGGAGGCTACAATAGGAGTACCAGAGGTCATCCAAGGCTACAATAAGAGTACCAGAGGTCACACAGGGCTTCAATAAAAGTACCAGAGGTCATCCAAAGCTTCAATAAGAGTACCAGAGGTCATCCAAGGCTTCAATAAGAGTACCAAAGGTCATCCAAGGCTACAATAAGAGTACCAGAGGTCATCTATGGCTTCAATAAGAGTACCAGAGTGCAGGGTGGTAGCCTACCTTGTATATTAACTCAAATAATTATTTTCTGATGTATCTGGGACATGTAAGTCATCGTTTGTTTAGTCATGGATGCCAATAGAGCGAGACTTCAGCCAGCTGTGTTGACTACTAGAGTACTAGCCTTGAGCCCGTAAGGCTCTGATCAAAGGGAGTGCACTAGAAATGGAAAAGAATGCAACTTCTGACATGATCCAAGCGTATCAGAATACCAGCCTCTAATGCACTGACCCCTGACCCTCTGTTCTGTCTCTGTGTTCCCTCCTTTCCAGGGAGAAAGGCAGGCACAGAGCACATGTACCACTTACAGCCCTGGGACACAGAGTAGCGCAGGCCTGATGGAACAATTGCCTGCCTGGGCACAAAACCTTTCAGTGTAGAGGGACTTGACGGGATGTCATGAGGCTTGTTGTTCAGCATCCCCCCCCCCCCCCCCCCCTGTCGCTCTGTCTCTGTCTCAAATTCAAGATGCTTTATTTGCATGAAAAACATTGTGTCAATGTTGTCAAAGCAACAATGTACACAATATACATTGTAATAAAATAATTTAGAATAATAATATAACATTTTTGTAAATAATAATAATAATAAATATAATAACAACAACAAAAATGATAGCAGTCAATAGAACTACCACCACCATCATCCCTACTACCACCACCATCACCCCTACTACCACCACCATCATCCCTACTACCACCACCATCACCCCTACTACCACCACCATCATCCCTACTACCACCACCATCACCCCTACTACCACCACCATCACTAAACTGATATCACCACCATCACCCCTACTACCACCACCATCATCCCTACTACCACCACCATCACCCCTACTACCACCACCATCACCCCTACTACCACCACCATCACCCCTACTATTACCACCATCACCCCTACTACCAATACCATCATCCCTACTACCACCACCATCATCCCTACTACCACCACCATCACTCCTACTACCACCACCATCACCCCTACTACCACCACCATCACCCCTACTACCACCACCATCATCCCTACTATTACCACCATCACCCTTACTACCACCACCATCACCCATACTACCACCACCATCATCCCTACTACCACCACCATCACCCCTACTACCACCACCATAACCCCTACTACCACCACCATCACCCCTACTACCACCACCATCATCCCTACTACCACCACCATCACCCCTACTACCACCACCATCACCCCTACTATTACCACCATCACCCCTACTACCACCACCATCATCCCTACTACCACCACCATCACCCCTACTACCACCACCATCACCCCTACTATTACCACCATCACCCCTACTACCACCACCATCATCCCTACTACCACCACCATCACCCCTACTACCACCACCATCACCCCTACTATTACCACCATCACCCCTACTACCACCACCATCACTAAAATCCTATCACCACCATCACCCCTACTACCACCACCATCACTAAACTGCTATCACCACCATCACCCCTACTACCACCACCATCACCCCTACAACCACCACCATCATCCCTACTACCACCACCATCACCCCTACTACCACCACCATCACCCCTACTATTACCACCATCACCCCTACTACCACCACCATCACTAAAATCCTATCACCACCATCACCCCTCCTGCCACCACCACCATCACTAAACTGCTATCACCACCATCACCCCTACTACCACCACCATCACCCCTACTACCACCACCGTCACCTCTACTACCACCACCATCACCCCTACTACAGCCACCATCACCCCTACCACCACCACCATCACTAAACTGATATCACCACCATCACCCCTACTACCACCACCATCACCAATACTACCACCACCATCACCCCTACTATTACCACCATCATCCCTACTACCACCACCATCACCCCTACTACCACCACCATATCCCCTACTATTACCACCATCACCCCTACTACCACCACCATCACTAAAATCCTATCACCACCATCACCCCTACTACCACCACCATCATTATACTGCTATCACCACCATCAGCCCTACTACCACCACCATCACCCCTACAACCACCACCATCACCCCTACTACCACGACCATCACCTCTACGACCACCACCATCACTAAAATCCTATCACCACCATCACCCCTCCTGCCACCACCACCATCACTAAACTGCTATCACCACCATCACCCCTACTACCACCACCATCACCCCTACTACCACCACCGTCACCTCTACTACCACCACCATCACCCCTACTACCACCACCATCACCCCTACTACCACCACCATCACTAAACTGCTATCACCACCATCACCCCTACTACCCCTACTACCACCAACATCACTAAAGTGCTATCACCACCATCACCTCTACTACCACCACATCACTAAACTGCTATCAACACCATCACCCCTAATATCACCACCATCACCCCTATTACCACCACCATCACCCCTACTACCACCACCATCACCCCTACTACCACCACCATCACCCCTACTATCACCACCATCACCCCTACTACCACCACCATCACTAAACTGCTATCACCACCATCACCCCTATCACCCCTACTACCAACACCAGCTGACTGAAAGGGCTCGTTTCTGGGCCCAGCTTGTCTGGTTAGGTCCAACACCAGCTGACTGAGAGGGCTCGTTTCTGGGCTCAGCTTGATTGGTTAGTTCCAACACCAGCTGACTGAGAGGCCTCGTTTCTGGGCTAAGCTTGTCTGGTTAGGTCCAACACCAGCTGACTGAGAGGCCTCGTTTCTGGGCTCAGCTTGTCTGGTTAGGTCCAACACCAGCTGACTGAGAGGGCTCGTTTCTGGGCCCAGCTTGTCTGGTTAGGTCCAACACCAGCTGACTGATTGGGCTCGTTTCTGGGCCCAGCTTGTTTGGTTAGGTCCAACACCAGCTGACTGAGAGGGCTCGTTTCTGGGCTCAGCTTGTTTGGTTAGGTCCAACACCAGCCGACTGAGAGGGCTTGTTTCTGGGCTCAGCTTGTTTGGTTAGGTCCAACACCAGCTGACTGAGAGGCCTCGTTTCTGGGCTCAGATTGTTTGGTTAGGTCCAACACCAGCTGACTGAGAGGGCTCGTTTCTTGGCTCAGATTGGTTGGTTAGGTCCAACACCAGCTGACTGAGAGGGCTCGTTTCTGGGCTCAGCTTGTTTGGTTAGGTCCAACACCAGCCGACTGAGAGGGCTTGTTTCTGGGCTCAGCTTGTTTGGTTAGGTCCAACACCAGCTGACTGAGAGGGCTCGTTTCTGGGCTCAGCTTGTTTGGTTAGGTCCAACACCAGCTGACTGAGAGGGCTCGTTTCTGGGCTCAGCTTGTTTGGTTAGGTCCAACACCAGCTGACTGAGAGGGCTCGTTTCTGGGCTCAGCTTGTTTGGTTAGGTCCAACACCAGCTGACTGAGAGGGCTTGTTTCTGGGCCCAGCTTGTTTGGTTAGATCCAACACCAGCTGACTGAGAGGGCTCATTTCTGGGCCCAGCTTGTTTGGTTAGGTCCAACTCCAGCTGACTGAGAGGGCTCGTTTCTGGGCCCAGCTCTTGGTGGGTGTGTGTTTTAAATTGGAGACTTGAATTTAGGTGTATTCTAAATTTTGCCATTTTCATTACCACTGTAAAGTGACATAATTATGCCTTATATGCATTTATTTTGACTCATAGAATTTTCCAACAGAATTCTGCATGTAGGGCTTAAATTGAATGTTGGTCCCACATTTTAAAGTCCAGTTTGAGTGGTATTGAGGGGTTCAAAAAACCTCACTTCTGTAAAGAGCAGTAGGATTCACCTGTCAAATATTTTGATCCAAATTCTAAATGGATGTTCAATTTGAATAATTTCATTTTTATTGCATACAATGCTCTGCAGGCTTTTTCTTTGAGTGCATTCACTGCCATATTAAAGTTTTCGATGCAGATATGGTCAGACCAGGGTAAGAGTATGTTCTTTCATCCGTTTTCTTTCTTCTGAAAAATATTTTTTATGTACTGTACTGCCAGGGCCCAATTATGGCAATATTCCTCTAGAATGTCAAGGTTCTGTTGAAGACCTTTGGTTGGTGATAGAAGAACCAAATCATCAGCATAAAGTGGGTTTTTTACCTCTGTGCTAAATTGTGTGAGTCCTGGCGCTGCAGAATGTTCCATCATGTCTCCTAATTCATTGATATAAATGTTGAAAAGGTTTGGACTCAAACTGCAGCCTGGTCTCATACCTCAACGTTGCGAAAATAATGATGTTCTTTGGTTTTTGATTTCTTTTCTGTGGACATTTTATTAAGTCATACACCTTACCACCAAGCTCACTGGAGAGTTTTGTAGAATAGACCTTTGTGCCAAAAACATGCTTTTTTAAAGTCATTAAAGCAAGCAAAGATTTTGCCCTCTTTTTTCTGGTGGACATGTTTATTAATTAGTGTGTGTATGGTCAGTAGTGTGATGTCTGGGGAGAAAGCCAATATGACATTTACATGTTGAATTTTTTCCTAGAAGAAAGGTTTGGATTCTTGATTTCAAAATGTTAAAGAAAACCTTTCCCAGGTTGCTGTTTACGCACATTCCCCTGTATTAGGGTCTGATTTGTCTCCACTTTTGTGGATAGGAGAGATGAGCCCCTGGTTCCAGAATTCAGGAAAGTAGCCATAAGTTAGTACCATGTTGAACATTTTATAGATTTTATGTTTTCATTTATTTCTTGTGTTATTGGCAGTTGTGGAAAAAAACAGTAATATAGTACTTGAGTAAAAGTCTAAAAGTGTTTGGTTTTAAATATACTTAAGTATCAAAAGTAGAAGTAAAAGTATAAATCATTTATAGTTACTTATATTTAGCAAAGCAGCCGGCACCATATCCTTGTTTTTAACATTTACAGATAGCCAGCACACTCCAACACTCAGACATAATTTACCAAAGTTGCATTTGTGTTTAGTGAGTCCACCAAGAACATAGGCAGTAGAGATGACCACTTGTTCTCTTGATAAGTATGTGAATTTCACAATTTTCCTGTCCTGCTGTCACACCCTGACCTTGGTTACTTTTTTATGTCTCTATTTTGGTTTGGTCTGGTATATATTTTCTTTAGGAATGTAGTGAAGGAAAAAATATCAAGAGTACAGTACAGATACCTACAAAAACTACTTAAGTACTTTAAAGTATTTTTACTTAACCTCTCTGCGCATGGAACCCGCTAGCGGGCTGACATTCCACAACATACGATGATCGCTACATAAATAGTCATATTAAACATTCACGAAAATACAGGTGTCTCACGTGTATCGAAAGCCTAGAAATCCAACTGCGTTGTCAGATTTAATTATTAAAAAAGGATTTACTGCAAAAGAATACGATGAGATTATCTGAGGATAGAGCCCCATAAAAAACAAAAATTTTAACCAGCACAAGCGTAACATACTCACAAACTGCATTAAAATAAATAGTTTACCTTTGACGATCTTCGTCTGTTTGCAATTCCAATGCTCATTGTTACACAATGAATTCTCTTTTGTTTGATAAAATCCGTTTTTATAGCCTAACAGGAAACATTTTGTGAACCGCTTGTGTCGTGAATTCCGTCTCATTCCATTTTCGACGACACATTCCAGGTAAATAACTCACACAAAACGTGACTTTTCCAGTCATGTTTGGTTTCACTGCAATCAACTGGTTTGTTTGTAACACAATCAAACCTAATGGGCCATTTCGCAGGGCGTATTGACTGAAAGAAACCGATTTGAAGACAACAAGTCATGACATCACTGTGCACCAATGATTTGCCCGCTGTTTCGTTGATTGACTGTCTTTTAACCCAATGACCACTGATCGTCTTGAAATCTAGCTGGGTAGATAGCCAATGAGCTGAGGTAAACGGCAATAGGTCACGTTTATGTGTTGCAAGACCAACCCATGTAGTAAGCTCCAGCGTAAAGAGAGTCATTCGCTATTGAAGTTTCATACCGGAAGGAGAAACACATATTACGCTCTGCATTGTTTGGTAAACGCGCAGATTCAGCTGTTTATATATCAATCATTATGGCGACTAAGTCAGGGAAAGCTAAATCTAAGTCTAGATATACAGATGTACACACAATTTTAAAATAAATTGATTGGGAAAGCGAGACAGAGATTGTTGTAGGACGATTCATTTAGCGATTGTGGAGGAATATTTTTTTAACGGGAGAGGACATTGTTTTGGACTGGTAAATTCTTATCATGCTAATGCCCTTGTTTGAAATTAATAATATAAAATATTATTTGTGATTTGTTTTAATTTTAGAAGCAATATATAAACATGTAATGTCATGAAATATGAGATATGTGTGTCTGCCACCCCACCCCAACGCACATGAAATAGCCTATTTGAGGCTGTTGAGGGGAGGGCAGGCCCACAACAATGGCCAAAGTGAAATGGAGACAGTAGATACAGCTGGTCTGTTGTAATAAAATAAAGACAGTAGATCTAGCTGGTCTGTCATAATATAATAGAGACAGTAGATCTAGCTGAAATGTCACAATATAATAGAGACAGTAGATCTAGCTGAAATGTCATAATATAAAAGAGACAGTAGATCTAGCAGGTCATACTAATATATTCAACCTTATGTTCCCTGTACTCTAAAAATATATCTGTTTATTATACCTGTTGATACAGTGCTCATATGTGAAACTATTCTAACTGAACATTTTCTTTCACAGTGACACTGACTCCGAATGGGAGCCCCCATGGCCAAGGTTTCCATCCCCCACTGAAGCTGGTTCATCCAGGTCCTGCCACAAGTGGTGTGCTCAAATTTATTTCTGCAGGCATGGATGTACCTCAGGGCCAAAAGGGCACAGCATGGAGGCGTTGCTGTGTTCTTTGAAAAATTAAGTCCCCCATCACCTGCTCCACATGCTTGGTGACCCTCTGCATTACAGCAGAAAGAGACTGCTATGGCACCTGGCATCAGCAGCACAATATTGTATAGAGCTTTGGCAAAGTGGGTGGGGTTATATCCTTTCTGTTTGGCCCTGTCCGGGGGTCTAATCAGATGGGGCCACAGTGTCTCCTGACCCCTCCTGTCTCAGTCTCCAGTATTTATGCTGCAGTAGTTTATGTGTCGGGGGCCTAGGGTCAGTTTGTTATATCTGGAGTACTTCTTCTGTCTTGTCCGGTGTCCTGTGTGAATTTAAGTATGCTCACTCTAATTCTCTCTTTCTCTCTCTCGGAGGACCTGAGCCCTAGGACCATGCGTCTGGACCACCTGGTATGATGACTCCTTGCTGTCCCCAGTCCACCTGGCCTTGCTGCTGTTCCAGTTTCAACTGTTCTGCCTGCGGCTATGGAACCCTAAACTGTTCATTTTTACTCTTGACGTGCTGTCCTGTTGCACCCTCTACAACCACTGTGATCTCTACCCGGCACAGCCAGAAGAGGACTGGCCACCCCTCATGGTTCCTCTCTAGGTTTCTTCCTAGGTTTTTGCCTTTCTAGGGAGTTTTTCCTAGCCACCGTGCTTCTACACCTGCATTGCTTGCTGTTTGGGGTTTTAGGCTGGGGCTATATAAATAGATTTGATTTGGTAGAGGATTGAGGGTCTTCCAAATATTGAAAGTGTGTAAATAGTTACCCATGTTATTTTGTAAATATATATATATTTTTTCATATCTTTTTTTATCAGTAATTATTTTTCTTCACATTTTTTTCCGCTATTTTTTTTGGGGGGGGGTGTGTTAGAATACCATTTTGGTATTTTGTATATAGTTATTTGTTTCAAAATGTATACCTTCACCAATTTGGCCACTTGGGTACATTTGGGCTACTTGTGTGGGACACCTGGGTGACTTCATGATAAATGTCATGTAGCAAACTCATTTTGGAAGTTATCATTCTGAAACTTTGCACAAGTACTGCTGCCCTCTTATATTTTTCACTGAAATTGTCCCCATTCCTATCTGAATGTTTGTTTTATCTTGTTAATTTTAAAGATGATGATACAAAAATAAAATAAAAAACGTATGTTTTTTTTCTTTGTTTTATCTAAACCAGATCTATTGTGTTATATTCTCCTACATTTAATTCGCATTTACACAAACTTCAGAGTGTTTTCTTTCAAATGGTACCAAGAATATGCATATCCTTGGTTCTGTGCCTGAGCTACAGGCTGTTAGATTTGGGTAGGTCTTCAGGTGGAAATTGCACAAAGCAGGGGGGTAGAGTCACTGGCTTACAGGGGCTGAGTCACTGGCTTACTGGTGCTCTTCCATGCCTTCCCTAGGAGGGGTGCGTCACTTGAGTCGGTTGAGTCACTGATGTGATCTTCCTGTCCGTTTGTTTCTTTTGTAGAATTATTCGTCTCTCTCTCTCTGTGGTGGTTAGAATGGATAGTTCAGAGTGACATTCATTCATTCATTCATGTCGTTATGGATAGGTGTTTCGGCGGTTGTCGGTCTTCGTGTTCAATGATACCGAATTCCTAGCTGCAAACTAGTAATTAATATCAAAGACTTGTTCTTATTCTGTCGGTATCGATAGTCTAAGAGTTTAACCACGTGGTATGGTTAAAAGATTCAGCCATCTACTCAAACCTTGGCCCACTCGTTATCGAGGTAAGCTGGTCTGCAACCTTTGTCCTCTCGTGATTGAGAGAAACATGTTGAGAAATTGTCAAAGTTGGGGTTTTATTCGGGAGTTGCAGAAAAGGGCCTGTCCCAGGATCATGGGCGGTCCTCTGATTTAGTTCAACACAAAGGGGAATTGGAGTTTCCTTCATTAAACAGTCCAAAATCACATTACGCAATTTTACAAAATTTCTTCGTAGCGTTTAGATGGTGCCCCATGCGGGCTTTAAGATGGGTCATCGTGTACAATGGAGCAGAGTTAGGGAGTCTTCGTAGCGTTTAGATGGTGCCCCATGCCGGCTTTAAGATGGGTCATCGTGTACAATGGAGCAGAGTTAGGGAGTCTTCGTAGCGTTTAGATGGTGCCCCATGCGGGCTTTAAGATGGGCGATCGTGTACAATGGAGAAGAGTTATGGAGTCTTTGCAGCATTTAGATGGTGCCCCATGCGGGCTTTAGAATGGTTAAAGGAAGTCTCAGATCAATGGGTCATCGTGTACAATGGAGAAGAGTTAGGGAGTCTTCGTAGCGTGTAGATGGTGCAGGTATCATTGTCAGAACCTGGCTTCGTTGCATTTCTCTGCAAAACTACTCTGTTCCTGCACCCCTGTCTCTCATCCACACTGATACAAATCACACATTGACAAGGTACTAAGATGTATAATGTCTCCATCAAATCTAAGAAGATATTTTAACTTTTTTATTCTTATTTATTCGTAGACAAATTTTCATTGATGTATGAAATTGGAATATTACAAATTACAATATTAAACAAGATAATATAAATCATAAGACAGTTATGTATATTCTTCTGCATATCAAATGATATATACATGAACTTAATTTCCTTTAAAGACTCAGACATAAGTTAGAATCTAAATATTGCACAAACAATACTTCATCAACTGATAATACATAAATAACGAAGCAGGTTAATAGGTTAAACATTTCACTTTTAATTCCAATTATTTTTTTCAAGATTCAACATTGTCATCTTTAGCGGTATAGATGGATTTTCAAGGAAGGTACGTCTATTATTTTGTGTACATATTGCATGTTTCCCACCACCTAATGAACAACCACAATACCAGTCTGGTGAAAAGGATATGTCCCATCACCTAATGAACAACCACAATACCAGTCTGGTGTAAAGGATATGTCCCATCACCTAATGAACAACCATAATACCAGTCTGGTGTAAAGCATATGTCCCATCACCTAATGAACAACCACAATAACAGTCTGGTGTAAAGAATATGTCCCATCACCTAATGAACAACCACAATACCAGTCTCGTGTAAAGAATATGTCCCATCACCTAATGAACAACCACAATACCAGTCTGGTGTAAAGCATATGTCCCATCACCTAATGAACAACCATAATACCAGTCTGGTGTAAAGGATATGTCCCATCACCTAATGAACAACCACAATACCAGTCTGGTGTAAAGCATATTTCCCATCACCTAATGAACAACCACAATACCAGTCTGGTGTAAAGAATATGTCCCATCACCTAATGAACAACCACAATACCAGTCTGGTGTAAAGAATATGTCCCATCACCTAATGAACAACCACAATAACAGTCTGGTGTAAAGAATATGTCCCATCACCTAATGAACAACCACAATACCAGTCTCGTGTAAAGAATATGTCCCATCACCTAATGAACAACCACAATACCAGTCTGGTGTAAAGCATATGTCCCATCACCTAATGAACAACCATAATACCAGTCTGGTGTAAAGGATATGTCCCATCACCTAATGAACAACCACAATACCAGTCTGGTGTAAAGCATATTTCCCATCACCTAATGAACAACCACAATACCAGTCTGGTGTAAAGAATATGTCCCATCACCTAATGAACAACCACAATACCAGTCTGGTGTAAAGAATATGTCCCATCACCTAATGAACAACCACAATACCAGTCTGGTGTAAAGCATATTTCCCATCACCTAATGAACAACCACAATACCAGTCTGGTGTAAAGAATATGTCCAATCACCTAATGAACAACCACAATACCAGTTTGGTGTAAAGCATATTTCCCATCACCTAATGAACAACCACAATACCAGTCTGGTGTAAAGCATATTTCCCATCACCTAATGAACAACCACAATACCAGCCTGGTGTTCAGCATATGTCCCATCACCTAATGAACAACCACAACAACAGTCTGGTGTTCAGCATATGTCCCATCACCTAATGAACAACCACAATACCAGTCTGGTGTAAAGCATATGTCCCATCACCTAATGACCAACCATAATACCAGTCTGGTGTAAAGAATATGTCCCATCACCTAATGAACAACCACAACAACAGTCTGGTGTTCAGCATATGTCCCATCACCTAATGAACAACCACAACAACAGTCTGGTGTTCAGCATATGTCCCATCACCTAATGAACAACCACAATACCAGTCTGGTGTAAAGCATATGTCCCATCACCTAATGACCAACCATAATACCAGTCTGGTGTAAAGAATATGTCCCATCACCTAATGAACAACCACAATACCAGTCTGGTGTTAAGCATATTTCCCATCACCTAATGAACAACCACAATACCAGTCTGGTGTAAAGCATATTTCCCATCACCTAATGAACAACCACAATACCAGTCTGGTGTAAAGCATATTTCCCATCACCTAATGAACAACCACAATACCAGTCTGGTGTAAAGAATATGTCCCATCACCTAATGAACAACCACAATACCAGTCTGGTGTAAAGAATATGTCCCATCACCTAATGAACAACCACAATACCAGTCTGGTGTAAAGCATATTTCCCATCACCTAATGAACAACCACAATACCAGTCTGGTGTAAAGAATATGTCCAATCACCTAATGAACAACCACAATACCAGTTTGGTGTAAAGCATATTTCCCATCACCTAATGAACAACCACAATACCAGTCTGGTGTAAAGCATATTTCCCATCACCTAATGAACAACCACAATACCAGCCTGGTGTTCAGCATATGTCCCATCACCTAATGAACAACCACAACAACAGTCTGGTGTTCAGCATATGTCCCATCACCTAATGAACAACCACAATACCAGTCTGGTGTAAAGCATATGTCCCATCACCTAATGACCAACCATAATACCAGTCTGGTGTAAAGAATATGTCCCATCACCTAATGAACAACCACAACAACAGTCTGGTGTTCAGCATATGTCCCATCACCTAATGAACAACCACAACAACAGTCTGGTGTTCAGCATATGTCCCATCACCTAATGAACAACCACAATACCAGTCTGGTGTAATGCATATGTCCCATCACCTAATGACCAACCATAATACCAGTCTGGTGTAAAGAATATGTCCCATCACCTAATGAACAACCACAATACCAGTCTGGTGTTAAGCATATTTCCCATCACCTAATGAACAACCACAATACCAGTCTGGTGTAAAGCATATTTCCCATCACCTAATGAACAACCACAATACCAGTCTGGTGTAAAGAATATGTCCCATCACCTAATGAACAACCACAATACCAGTCTGGTGTAAAGAATATGTCCCATCACCTAATGAACAACCACAATACCAGTCTGGTGTAAAGCATATTTCCCATCACCTAATGAACAACCACAATACCAGTCTGGTGTAAAGAATATGTCCCATCACCTAATGAACAACCACAATACCAGTTTGGTGTAAAGAATATGTCCCATCACCTAATGAACAACCACAACACCAGTCTGGTGTAAAGAATATGTCCCATCACCTAATGAACAACCACAACACCAGTCTGGTGTAAAGAATATGTCCCATCACCTAATGAACAACCACAACACCAGTCTGGTGTTCAGCTTTCTGGGCTGTATTGACGTATCCTGAAAAATGTAGATATTTTCAGATGTTCCCTGTCCGAGGAACAGGCCGTGGAAGCTTTATTGCTGAAAAGGTGTCCATAACCAGAGGTAATTAAACTGTTCTGTGTTCTCTTTCTCTCTTCCTCTCTGCCTGTCTCGTTGTACATGGAACCTGTCTCACATGATTAACCAGAGGTAATTAAACTGTTCTGTGTTCTCTTTCTCTCTTCCTCTCTGCCTGTCTCGTTGTACATGGAACCTGTCTCACATGATTAACCAGAGGTAATTAAACTGTTCTGTGTTCTCTTTCTCTCTTCCTCTCTGCCTGTCTCGTTGTACATGGAACCTGTCTCACATGCTTAACCAGAGGTAATTAAACTGTTCTGTGTTCTCTTTCTCTCTTCCTCTCTGCCTGTCTCGTTGTACATGGAACCTGTCTCACATGATTAATAAACCCTTTACGATGACATAAACACTCAGCCATTTTCCCTGGACTATCAATCCCCTGTTACTGCCAAGTGTATCGTCACTTAAAGTCACTAAAATAGATTTGTTTCTTTTATATATTCAGAGTCATACCTCTGTAATGCTTAGAGAAGATCTTATGTCAAGTGTTATTTATTGAAGTGTTGTGGTTGCAGGTTCACTTGGCACATCTAAAGCCTTTATTTTGGGGTGTTGCTATAGGCCACCAAGTGCTAACAGTCAGTATCTAAATAATATGTGTGAAATGCTTGATAGTGTATGTGATGTAAACAGAGAAGTCTACTTTCTTGGGGACCTGAACATCGACAGGTTTTCATCATGCTGTCCGCTCAACAGGAAGCTTCTCACTGTAAACAGTGTCTGTAATCTGGTTCAGGTTATTAATCAACCTACCAGGGTGTTTACAAACATTTCAGGAACAAGATCATCCACATGTATTGATCACATCTTTACTAATACTGTAGAACTTTGTTCTAAAGCTGTTTCCGTACCCATTGGATGCAGTGATCACAATATAGTGGCTATATACAGGAAAGACAAAGATCCACCAGCTGGGACCTAAAACAGTGTATAAGAGATCATACAAAAGATTTTGCTGAGACTCTTATGTGGATGATGTTAAACATATTTGTTGGTCAGATGTTATTAATGAGGAGCATCCAGACGCTGCACTTAATGAATTTATGAATTTATTTATATATATTTTTTTTGCTTCTTCCAAATATTGATAATCATGCACCTGTTAAGAAACTGACTGTTAGAATTGTTAAGGCTCCATGGATTGATGAGGAATTTAAAAACTGTATGGTTGAAAGAGATGGGGCAAATGGAGTGGCTAATAAGTCTGGCTGCACATCTGACTGGCTGACTTACTGCAAATTGAGAAATGACTAAACAAAAAAACAAAAAAACTTTATTATGAAGACAGATCAATGACAGAATGAGGTAAAAAACGTTGGAGTTCTTTAAATGACATTATGGGCAGAATGACAAATTCAACCCCATCTTTCATCCAATCAGATAGCTTATTCATCATTAAAACCATTTGATGTTGCCAATTATTTAATGATGATTTAATTGGCATTTTGGGCAACCTTAGGCAGGAAATACCCACAACGAACAGTGAGCAATTGTATTCATATATAAAAAAAAATTAAAAGTAAAGCAGTGCAAGTTTGAGTTTTGTAAAGTTATTGTGGAAAAGGTGGAAAAATGATTGTAATAATGACAAACCTCCTGGCATTGACAACTTAGATGGAAAGCTACTGAGGATGGTAGCTGTGTAACGAATCTCTTCTTCGTCTGAGGAAGAGTACGAAGGATCGGACCAATATGCAGCGTGGTAAGTGTCCATGTTCATTTATTAGACTGAACACACAAAACAAAATAACAAGGTGAATGAAAGAAACAAAACAGTTCTGTAAGGTGACATACACTAAACAGAAAACAACTACCCACAAATCATAGTGGGAACACAAGCTACCTAAGTATGGTTCTCAATCAGAGACAACTATATTTCCGTATTTCACTGAAAGAATAACCGTCTTGTTTTCGAGATGATAGTTTCTGGATTCGACCATATTAATGACCTAAGGCTCATATTTCTGTGTGTTATTATGTTATAATTAAGTCTATGATTTGATAGAGCAGTCTGACTGAGCGGTGGTAGGCAGCAGGCTCATAAGCATTCATTCAAACAGCAATTTCTTGCGTTTTGCCAGCAGCTCTTCGTTGTGCGTGAAGCATTGCGCTGTTTATGGCTTCAAGCCTATCAACTCCCGAGATTAGGCTGGTGTAACCGATGTGAAATGGCTAGCTAGTTAGCGGATGTATTATATTAAGTTAAAATAAGTGTTCATTCAGTATTATTGTAATTGTCATTATTACAAATGAATTCAAAAATAAATCGTACGAATAATCGGTATCGGCTTTTTTTGGTCCTCCAATAATCGGTATCGGTATCGGCTTTTGAAAAATCATAATCGGTCGACATCTAGTCCTCAGATCCTCAAAAGGATCTCCATCTGCACCATCGAGAGCATCCTGACCTGTTGCATCACTGAGAGCCCTGAGGTTGTGGCCAGTGCAGTTGCCGTACCAGGCGGTGATACAGCCCCACAGGATGCTCTCAATTGTACATCTGTAAAAGTTTTAGAGTTTTTTAGGGGCCAAGCAAAATTTCTTCAGCCTCCTGAGATTGTTGTGATGTGTACGCCAAGGAACTTGAAGCTTGAAGCTTTCCACCTTCTCCACTACGGTCCTGTCGATATGGATAAGGGGGTGCTTCTTCTCCTGTCTCCTCCTGTCTCCTAAAGTCCACGATCAGCTCCTGTGTTTTGTTGACGTTGAGTGAGAGGTTATTTTCCTGGCACCGTTCTCCCACGGCCCTCACCTTCCTTTTTTGATGAAGGACACGTTGAAAGGACACTTGAATGTACCCTGGAATAACTAACCCTAACCCTAACCCCCTGGATACCCCATAATACCCCCACAATGTTGGAGTGAGGTTGATATGGTAGAAATAGTTTTATACTAAACAAATAGCATTTAGGGATGGCAAACATGTAATAGCACTGGAATTATCTAATTTACAGACATATGCCACTTTGGAGAGGTTTAGGAACACTTGTAAATGTCACGTGACCACAGCTGACACCACTTAATAAAACATCTGTCCATTTCTAGTTGTCAGGTCTGTCAATCCCATTTTTTTCCTGATATTGTTCACATGTTGAGGAAGCCATGTGATGTGTTTCCAGCGCTAGTCATCAATAATCTAATTGTAGCATTTCAAAATAAAAGAACAATAAAATGTATTTTGTGTTGATCTTGATCTTGCTAGACAATCCGAATCCTCTCTTTCTAAAATTATCCGCCGCAATTGTTGCAAACCCTATTACTAGCCTGTTCAACATATTTTGTATCGTCTGAGACCCCCAAAGATTGGAAAGCTGCCGTGGCCATCACCCTCTTCAAAGGGGGAGACACTCTAGACCCAAACTGCTACAGACCTGTATCTATCCCACCCTGCCTTTCCAAGGTTTTCGAAAGCCAAGTTAACAAACAGATTACCGACAGATTCGAATCCCACTGTACCTTCCCCGCTATGCAATCTGGTTTCCAAGCTGGTTATGGGTGCACCTCAGCCACACTCAAAGACCTAAACGATATCATAACCCCCATCGATTAAAGACAATACTGTGCAGCCGTATTCATCAACCTGGCCAAGACCTTCGACTCTGTCAATCACCGCATTCTTATCGGCACACTCAACAGCCTTGGTATTTCAAATGATTGCCTCGCCTGGTTCACCAACTGCTTCTCAGACAGAGGTCAGTGTGTGAAATCGGAGGGCCTGTTGTCCGTACCTCTGGCAGTCTCTACGGGGGTACCACAAGGTTAAATTCTCGGGGTGACTTTTTTCTCTGTGTACATCAATGATGTCGTTCTTGCTGCTGGTGATTCTCTGATCCACCTCTACGCAGACGACACCATTCTGTATACTTCTGGCCCTTCTTTGGACACTGTGTTAACTTCTTATGGTACACAGACGCTTGCGTCCCACTTGGCCAAAAACCAGGAAAATGCAGCGGGGCAAATTCAAATAAATTGATATAAAAATCAAACATTCATTAAATCACACATGTAAGATACTCAAATAAAGATACTCTCATTGCGAATCCAGCCAACCTGTCAGATTTTAAAAAGGCTTTTCGGTGAAAGCATAAGAAGCTATTATCTGATGATAGCACAACAGTAAACAAAGAGGGTAGCGTATTTCAACCCTGCAGGCGCTACACAAAACGCAGAAATAAAATATAAAACATACCTTACCTTTGACAAGCTTCTTTTGTTGGCACTCCAATAAGTCTCATAAACATCACAATTGGTCCTTTTGTTCGATTAATTCCGTCCATATATATCCAAAATATCAATATATTTGGCGCGTTTGTTCCAGAAAAAAACTGCTTCCAAAATGCGGAATGTCACTACAAAATATTTTAAAAGTTGCCTATAAACTTTGTCAAAATATTTCAAACTACTTTTGTAATACAACTTTAGGTATTTTTAAACGTTGATAATCAATCAAATTGAAGACGGGTCTATCTGTGTTCAATACAGGAACACAACAAACCAAGATACTTTTCAAGTCTTGCGCAACTCTCAAGAGTGTTACGCAGTTCCTAGATGGCCGTACTTCTTCATTGCACAAATGAATAACCTCAACCAAATTCCAAATACTGGTGACATCCAGTGGAAGCGGTAGGAACTAAAAACAAGTTCCTAAGAAATATCGTTTGCCAATGATAGCTCAGTGAACTGACAGAGACCTAAAAAAATCTGAACGGTTAGTCCTCGGGGCTTTGCCTGCTACATAAGTTCTGTTATACTCACAGACATGATTCAAACCGTTTTAGAAACTTCAGAGTGTTTCTATCCATATCTACTAATAATATGCATATCTTATATTCTTGGCAGGAAGTTGAAATTGGGCACGCTATTTATCCAAAAGTGAAAATGCTGCCCCCTATACCTTAAGAAGTTAACAAATCTCAAGACAAGCTTCAATGCCATACAACACTCCTACCGTGGCCTCCAACTGCTCTTAAATGCAAGTAAAACTAAATGCACACTCTTCAACCGATTGCTGCCCGCCCTTCAAGCATCACTACTCTGGACGGTTTGGACTTGGAATATGTGGACAACTACAAATACCTAGGTGTCTGGTTAGACTGTAAACTCTCCTTCCAGACTCACATTAAACATCTCCAATCCAAAATGAAATCTAGAATCTGCATCCTATTTCGTAACAATGCATCCTTCACTCATGCTGCCAAACGTACCCTCGTAAACCTGACTATCCTACCGATCCTCGACTTCGGCGATGCCATTTACAAAATAGCCTCCAACACTCTACCCAGCAAATTGAATGCAGTCTATCGCAGTGCCATCCGTTTTGTCACCAAAGCCCCATATACTACCCACCACTGCGACCTGTACGCTCTCGTTGGCTGGCCCTCGCTTCATATGAGTAGCAAAACCCACTCAAGTCATCTAGAAGTCTTTGCTAGGTAAAGCCCCGCCTTATCTCAGCTCACTGGTCACCATAGCAACACCCATCCGTAGTGCAAGCTCCAGCAGGCATATTTCACTGGTCACCCCCAAAGCCAACTCCTTGTTTTGCCGCCTTTCCTTCCAGTTCTCTGCTGCCAATGACTGGAACAAATGGCAAAAATCACTGAAGCTGGAGACTCATATCTCCCTCACTAACTTTAAGCATCAGCTGTCAGAGCAGTTTACAGATCATTGCACCTGTACATCGACCATCTGTAAATAGTGCATCCAACTACCTCATCCCCATATTGTTATTTATGTTTTTCTCCTTTGCACCCCAGTATCTCTACTTGCACATCATCATCTGCACATCTATCGCTCCACTTTGCTTTATCTTGGCCAGGTCACAGTTGTAAATGAGAACTTGTTCTCAACTAGCCTACCTGGTTAAATAAGATGAAAAGAAAGGTGAAAAGTTATTACCTGCTGCTCTCTGTATATAACCAGGTTATTACCTGCTGCTCTCTGTATATAACCATGTTATTACCTGTTACTCTCTGTATATAACCAGGTTATTACCTGCTGCTCTGTATATAGCCATGTTATTACCTGGTACTCCCTGTATATAGCCATGTTATTACCTGGTACTTCCTGTATATAGCCATGTTATTTCCTGGTACTTCCTGTATATAACCATGTTATTACCTGGTACTCCCTGTATATAGCCATGGTATTACCTGGTACTCCCTGTATATAGCCATGGTATTACCTGGTACTCCCTGTATATAGCCATGTTATTACCTGGTACTCCCTGTATATAGTAATGTTATTACCTGGTACTCCCTGTACATAGCCATGTTATTTCCTGGTACTTCCTGTATATTACCATGTTATTACCTGGTACTCCCTGTATATTGCCATGTTATTACCTGGTACTTCCTGTATATAGCCATGTTATTTCCTGGTACTTCCTGTATATAACCATGTTATTACCTGGTACTCCCTGTATATAGCCATGGTATGACCTGGTACTTCCTGTATATAGCCATGGTATTACCTGGTACTCCCTGTATATAGCCATGGTATTACCTGGTACTCCCTGTATATAGCCATGTTATTACCTGGTACTCCCTGTATATAGTCATGTTATTACCTGGTACTCCCTGTACATAGCCATGTTATTTCCTGGTACTTCCTGTATATTACCATGTTATTACCTGGTACTCCCTGTATATAGTAATGTTATTACCTGGTACTCCTTGTATATAGCCATGTTATTACCTGGATGGGAGGGAGAGATGGGAGAGAGAGATGGGAGAGAGAGATGGGGAGAGAGAGATGGGAGAGAGAGATGGGGAGAGAGAGATGGGAGAGAGAGATGGGAGAGAGATATGGTAGACAGAGATGGGAGAGAGAGATGGGAGAGAGAGATGGGGAGAGAGAGATTATGAGAGCGAGAGAGTCGAAGAGAGAGATGGAGGCTGAGATGGAGAAGAGAGGACAGAGACAGCTAGTGGGAGAGTTGGGGTTTAATGTCTGACTTGGTTATTTTGTTATATTCTGACTAGTCAGGTGTTTTGTGGCTAGGTGCCTAAGGCAGAGCAGACAGCACAATTCCCTACCTGTGTCTCTATCTGTGTCCCAAATACACCCTGTTCCCTATAGGGCCCATACGACTTTGGACAAAATAGTGCACTAAATAGGGAGTAGGGTGCCATTTGGGACACACAGTGTACAGAGCAGAAGCAGACATGGCTGTCGGAGCTGATGGAGTCAGACTAGAGGAACCAGGTACCAGGTGGAGGGTTAAATTCAGCCTAATTGCCTCCTGCTCTGCTAACTCTGCTATCCCAAACCCATCTGCCTTAGACTCTCTCCACCTCAGAGCACAAGCAGACACATCCTGCTAGCTGACTGATGACTGAATCTTACCTCTGTCCACTCGTGGATTTAAATGTCTATTCCAAAGCCTTGTTTTGGCAACAGAATGACTGCAGTACTATAATAGAGAAGGAGTCAATATCTCCTGCTATTTTGTTCTGGTTTTATCTGCCAGGTAATTAGACAGCTGTACAGTAGGTAGTGATGTCTCAAGGACAAAGGAAAGGGAATGAAGGCACTGTGTATAGTATAGTGTTATGGTGTTATAGTATTGTATAGTGTAATAGAGTTATAATGCAGTGTTATAGTTTTACCTTCATTTTATAACTAGGCATGTCAGTTAAGAACAAATTCTTATTTTCAATGACGGCCTAGGAACAGCGGGATAACTGCCTGTTCAGGGGCAGAACGACAGATTTGTACCTTGTCAGCTCGGGGGTTTGAACTTGCAACCTTCCAGTTACTAGTCCAACGCTAGTACAGTATAGTGTTATAGTATAGTGTTATAGTATAGTGTTATAGTATAGTGTTACAGTATAGTGCAGTGTTGCAGTATAGTGTTACAGTATAGTGTTATAGTATAGTGTTACAGTATAGTGCAATGTTGCAGTATAGTGTTATAGTATAGTGTTATAGTATAGTGTGACAGTATAGTGCAGTGTTGCAGTATAGTGTTACAGTATAGTGTTATAGTATAGTGGTACAGTATATGTGTACAGTATAGTGGTAGGGTATAGTGTTACAGTATAGTGGTACAGTGTAGTGTTATAGTATAGTTTTATAGTATAGTGTTACAGTATAGTGCAGTGTTGCAGTATAGTGTTATATTATAGCGTTATAGTATAGTTTTATAGTATAGTGTTACAGTATAGTGCAGTGTTGCAGTATAGTGTTATATTATAGTGTTATAGTATAGTGTTACAGTATACTGTTACAGTATTGTGGTACAGTATAGTGTTATAGTATAGTGTTATAGTATAGTGTTATAGTATAGTGGTACAGTATAGTGGTACAGTATAGTGGTACAGTATAGTGTTATAGTATAGTGTTACAGTATAGTTTTATAGTATAGTGTTGCAGTATAGTGCA
Source organism: Oncorhynchus clarkii lewisi (assembly GCF_045791955.1). Lineage (NCBI taxonomy): Eukaryota > Metazoa > Chordata > Actinopteri > Salmoniformes > Salmonidae > Oncorhynchus > Oncorhynchus clarkii. The sequence continues at coordinate 762,003 of NC_092162.1, read as the reverse complement.
GTGTTGCAGTATAGTGTTATAGTACAGTGTTACAGTATAGTGGTACAGTATAGTGTTATAGTATAGTTTTATAGTATAGTGTTACAGTATAGTGCAGTGTTGCAGTATAGTGTTATATTATAGTGTTATAGTATAGTGTTACAGTATACTGTTACAGTATTGTGGTACAGTATAGTGTTATAGTATAGTGTTATAGTATAGTGTTATAGTATAGTGGTAGGGTATAGTGGTACAGTATAGTGGTACAGTATAGTGTTACAGTATAGTTTTATAGTATAGTGTTGCAGTATAGTGCAGTGTTGCAGTATAGTGTCATAGTAGTGTTACAGTATAGTGGTATAGTATAGTTTTACAGTATAGTGCAGTGTTACAGTATAGTGGTACAGTATATTGTTACAGTATAGTGGTACAGTATAGTGTTATAGTATAGTGTTACAGTATACTGTTACAGTATTGTGGTACAGTATAGTGTTATAGTATAGTGTTACAGTATAGTGTTATAGTATAGTGTTACAGTATAGTGTTATAGTATAGTGTTACAGTATACTGTTACAGTATTGTGGTACAGTATAGTGTTATAGTATAGTGTTATAGTATAGTGTTATAGTAAAGTGTTACAGTATAGTGGTACAGTGTACTGTTACAGTATAGTGGTATAGTATAGTGTTATAGTATAGTGGTACAGTATAGTGTTATAGTATAGTGTTACAGTATAGTGTTATAGTATAGTGTTACAGTATAGTGTTACAGTATAGTGTTATAGTATTGTGTTATAGTATAGTGTTAAAATTCCTCCCAAAGAAAGCACACGAAACGATTATGTTAGGTCAGCACAGAAAACCATACAGCCATTATCCAGCCAAGGAGAGGGCTCACAAAAGTCAGAAATAGCGATTAAATTAATCACTAACCTTTGATGATCTTCATCAGAGGGCACTCACAGGACTTCATGTTACACAATAATTGTGTGTTTTGTTCGATAAAGTTAATCTTTATGTCCAAAAACCTCATCTGAAATTGGTGTGTTATGATCAGAAATACATTGTCTCAAACAAACATCCTTTGAGAGCCACATGAAATTACAGAAATATTCATAATAAACATTGATGAAAGAGACAAGTGTTATAAATGGAAATATAGAAAAACTTCTCCTTAATGCAATCGCTGTGTCAGATTTCAAAAAGGCTTTACGGCGAAAGCACACCTTGCGATTATGTTAGGTCAACGCTAGTCACAGAAAAACATCCAGCCATTTTCCAAAGAAGGAGAGGTGTCAGAAAAGTCAGAAATAGCGTTATAAATATTCACTTACCTTTGATGAACTTGATCGTAATGCACTCCCAGGAATCCCAGTTCTACCATAAATGTTTGTTTTGTTCGATAAAGTCCATTTATGTCCAAATACCTCCTTTTTGTTTGCGCGTTTAGCCCAGTAATCCAAATGCATAATGTGCGATCACTTGTTCAGACGAAATGTAAAAAAAATCTATTACATTTCGTAGAAACATGTCAAACGATGTATAGAATCAATATTTAGGATGTTTTATTATACATCTTCAAGAATGTTCCAACCGGAGAAATCCTTTGTCTTTAGAAATGCAATGGAACGCAGCTAGCTCTCACGGGTGTGCGCCTGACTTAGCTCATGGCCTGCCAGATCTCTGGTTGAAAGAGCTCTCTTTCTCTCCTCCTTCACAGTAGAATCCTCAAACAAGATTCTAAAGACTGTTGACATCTAGTGAAAGCCTTGGGAAGTGCAATATGACCCCATAGAACACTGTATATTCGATAGGCAATGACCTCAGATTTCCCACTTCCTGGTTGGATTCTTTCTCAGGTTTTTGACTGCTATATGAGTTATGTTATACTCACAGACATCATTCAAACAGTTTTAGAAACTTCAGAGTGTTTTCTCTCCAAATCTACTAATTACATGCATAATCTAGCTTTTGGGCCTGAGTAGCAGGTAGTTTACTCTGGGCACCTTTTTATCCAAGCTAGTTAGTACTGCCCCACTGTCCCAAAGAAGTTATAGTGCAGTGTTATAATATGGTGTTGTACATTGTTTTGGTATTGTATAGTACATTGTTATAGTATAGTATTGTACAGTGTTATAGTACTGTGTAGTGTTATAGTATAGTGCAGTGTTATAGCATAGTATAGTGCAGTGGTATAGTGGAGTGTTATAGTATAGTATTATAGTATAGTGAATACTTTTAGTGTGTGTCTGTGGAGGAAGGAATTGCGTCCTGTGGAGAACTGTGTCCTTGGTTCATAGTGAGTCCTGTGGAGAACTGTGTCCTTGGTTCATAGTGAGTCATGTGGAGAACTGTGTCCTTGGTTCATAATGAGTCCTGTGGAGAAATGTGTCCTTGGTTCATAGTGAGTCCTGTGGAGAACTGTGTCCTTGGTTCATAGTGAGTCCCGTGGAGAACTGTGTCCCTGGTTCAAAGTGACTCCTGTGGAGAACTGTGTCCTTGGTTCATAGTGAGTCCTGTGGCGAACTGTGTCCTTGGTTCATAATGAGTCCTGTGGAGAACTGTGTCCTTGGTTCATAGTGAGAACTGTGTTCTTGGTTCATAGTGAGTCCTGTGGAGAACTGTGTGGAGAACTGTGTCCTTGGTTCATAGTGAGTCCTGTGGAGAACTGTGTTCTTGGTTCATAGTGAGTCCTGTGGAGAACTGTGTCCTTGGTTCATAGTGAGAACTGTGTCCTTGGTTCATAAAGAGAACTGTGTCCTTGGTTCATAGTGAGTCCTGTGGAGAACTGTGTCCTTAGTTCATGGTGAGAACTGTGTCCTTGGTTCATAGTGAGTCCTGTGGATAACTGTGTTCTTGTTCCATAGTGAGTCCTGTGGAGAACTGTGTCCTTGGTTCATAGTGAGTCCTGTGGAGAACTGTGTCCTTGGTTCATAGTGAGTCATGAGGAGAACTGTGTCCTTGGTTCATAGTGAGAACTGTGTCATTGGTTCATAATGAGTCCTGTGGAGAACTGTGTCCTTGGTTCATAGTGAGTCCTGTGGAGAACTGTGTACTTGGTTCATAATGAGTCCTCTGGAGAACTGTGTCCTTGGTTCATAATGAGTCCTGTGGAGAACTGTGTCCTTGGTTCATAGTGAGTCCTGTGGAGAACTGTGTCCTTGGTTCATAGTGAGTCATGAGGAGAACTGTGTCCTTAGTTTATAATTAGTCCTGTGGAGAACAGTATCCTTGGTTCATTGGGAGTCCTGTGGAGAACTGTGTCCTTGGTTCGTAGTGAGTCATGTGGAGAACTGTGTCCTTGGTTCATAGTGAGTCCTGTGGAGAACTGTGTCCTTGGTTCATAGTGAGAACTGTGTCCTTGGTTCATAAAGAGAACTGTGTCCTTGGTTCATAGTGAGTCCTGTGGAGAACTGTGTCCTTAGTTCATGGTGAGAACTGTGTCCTTGGTTCATAGTGAGTCCTGTGGATAACTGTGTTCTTGTTCCATAGTGAGTCCTGTGGAGAACTGTGTCCTTGGTTCATAGTGAGTCCTGTGGAGAACTGTGTCCTTGGTTCATAGTGAGTCATGAGGAGAACTGTGTCCTTGGTTCATAGTGAGAACTGTGTCATTGGTTCATAATGAGTCCTGTGGAGAACTGTGTCCTTGGTTCATAGTGAGTCCTGTGGAGAACTGTGTACTTGGTTCATAATGAGTCCTCTGGAGAACTGTGTCCTTGGTTCATAATGAGTCCTGTGGAGAACTGTGTCCTTGGTTCATAGTGAGTCCTGTGGAGAACTGTGTCCTTGGTTCATAGTGAGTCATGAGGAGAACTGTGTCCTTAGTTTATAATTAGTCCTGTGGAGAACAGTATCCTTGGTTCATTGGGAGTCCTGTGGAGAACTGTGTCCTTGGTTCGTAGTGAGTCATGTGGAGAACTGTGTCCTTGGTTCATAGTGAGTCCTGTGGAGAACTGTGTCCTTGGTTCATAGTGAGTCATGAGGAGAACTGTGTCCTTGGTTTATAATGAGTTCTGTGGAGAACTGTGTCCTTGGTTCATAGGGAGTCCTGTGGAGAACTGTGTCCTTGGTTCATAGTGAGTCATGTGGAGAACTGTGCTAACTCCCCTCCCTCAACTACCTCCCCTCTCCCCCCTCCCTCAGCTATCCCGTGCTATCCCCCTCTCCCCATCCCTCAGCTATCCGCCTCGACTCCCTCAGCTATCCAGTGCTACCACCCCTCCCTTAGCTATCCCGTGCTACACCCCTCCCTCAGCTATCCAGTGCTACCTCCCCTCCCTCAGCTATCCAGTGCTACCTCCCTCCCTCAGCTTTCCAATGCTACCACCCCTCTCCCAGCTACCACCCGTCCCTCAGCTACCTCCCCTCCCTCAGCTACCTCCACTCCTTCAACTACCTTCCCTCCCTCAGCTATCCTGTGCTACCTCACCTCCCTCAGCTTTCCCAAGCTACCACCCCTCTCCCAGCTACCTCCCCTCCCTCAACTACCTCCCCTCCCTCAGCTATCCCGTGCTACTTTACCTCCCTCAGCTATCCTGTGCTACCGCCCCTCCCTCGACTGCCTCCCCTCCCTCAGCTATCCAGTGCTTCCTCACCTCCCTCAGCTTTCCAATGCTACCACCCCTCTCCCAGCTACCTCCCCTCCCTCAGCTACCTCCACTCCTTCAACTACCTTCCCTCCCTCAGCTATCCGTGCTACCTCTCCTTCCTCAGCTACCCCGTGCTTCCTCCCCTCCCTCATCTACCTACCCTCCCTCAGCTATCCAGTGCTTCCTCACCTCCCTCAGCTTTCCAATGCTACCACCCCTCTCCCAGCTACCTCCCCTCCCTCAGCTACCTCCACTCCTTCAACTACCTTCCCTCCCTCAGCTATCCGTGCTACCTCTCCTTCCTCAGCTACCCCGTGCTTCCTCCCCTCCCTCAACTACCTCCCCTCCCTCAGCTATCCCGTGCTACCTCCCCTCCCTCAGCTATCCTGTGCTACCTCCCCTCCCTCAGCTATCCTGTGCTACCTCTCTCAGCTATCCTGTGCTACCTCCCCTCCCTCGACTGCCTCCCCTCTGCACCACGTGTGCAGAGGTATAATGACAGGAGAGGAGCATCCAAAGCTAATGCCCTTGAAAGCTAATGCCCTTGAGATGTAGCTGCAGATGAATGAATGCTGTGTTATTATTCTGTAGAACACACACAGCAAAAGGCTTTTACTCTTCTGCTTCAACATCTATCAGTCTTGTCTTCTCTTCTCTCCTCCCCTTCCTCTCCTCTCTTTCGGCCTTACACACATCATGGCCTGAATAGAAGTACACTCCCCATCTCCAGGGTATGTGGAGTGTGTGTACAGAGGTAAAACACAAACTTTTATCAAAACTCTCTAAGAAAACATATGGTGTTCCAGTTTCTCCTGGTCGGCGTCCTAAATGCCTCCATGGTGTTCCAGTTTCTCCTGGTCGGCATCCTAAATGCCTCCACGGTGTTCCAGTTTCTCCTGGTCGGCATCCTAAATGCCTCCACGGTGTTCCAGTTTCTCCTGGTCGGCATCCTAAATGCCTCCACGGTGTTCCAGTTTCTCCTGCTCGGCATACTAAATGCCTCCACGGTGTTCCAGTTTCTCCTGGTCGGCATCCTAAATGCCTCCACGGTGTTCCAGTTTCTCCTGGTCGGCATCCTAAATATCTCCACGGCGTTCCAGTTTCTCCTGGTCGGCATCCTAAATGCCTCCACGGTGTTCCAGTTTCTCCTGGTCGGCATCCTAAATGCCTCCACGGTGTTCCAGTTTCTCCTGGTCGGCGTCCTAAATGCCTCCATGGTGTTCCAGTTTCTCCTGGTCGGCATCCTAAATGCCTCCACGGTGTTCCAGTTTCTCCTGGTCGGCATCCTAAATGCCTCCACAGTGTTCCAGTTTCTCCTGGTCGGCGTCCTAAATGCCTCCATGGTGTTCCAGTTTCTCCTGGTCGGCATCCTAAATGCCTCCATGGTGTTCCAGTTTCTCCTGGTCGGAGTCCTAAATGCCACCATATGTGACTGACTGGCTCAAATCGGTCTTATGTGCAGAATTATTATTATTTTTTTTTTACATAAGACAATGGTAGAGACTCAGAGTTACAAAATGGTGCATTTTTTGCATTTTTTGAGGAACAAGGGGAAAGTAATTCTGCTTTGAAATTTGATAAACTTGTAATCTCACTTTTGAGAAAATGGCCTTTAGATGACTTGGTACCTACTGGAGAGCTCTCCTTTGTCTACACCCATTCAGCATTGTTCACACCCTCTTAACAGTGAGTACTGTAGTAAAGATTAAGTCGTAAAAGTAGTAGCCTACAATAAGGAACAATTCCATGTAAACAGAATTTTAGATATTTCATAAATATTAGATGAAGATTACCCAGACACACTTGTCTAAATTGATGGGTCATGTGAAAGAAATGCTATAAACCCCAGTCACATCTTGCAAAGTGGACGGGTCTCTACAGAAGGTACAGCCAAACGGCCTCTAGGTTACCAGACAGCTGATTATTACACACACCTGTCACCCTCGTCAAACGCACCAGCACTTATTGACACTCACCTGGACTCCATCACCTCCTTGATTACCTGCCCTATATACACTGCTCAAAAAAATAAAGGGAACACTTAAACAACACAATGTAACTCCAAGTCAATCACACTTCTGTGAAATCAAACTGTCCACTTAGGAAGCAACACTGATTGACAATAAATTTCACATGCTGTTGTGCAAATGGAATAGACAACAGGTGGAAATTATAGGCAATTAGCAAGACACCCCCAATAAAGGAGTGGTTCTGCAGGTGGTAACCGCAGACCACTTCTCAGTTCCTATGCTTCCTGGCTGATGTTTTGGTCACTTTTGAATGCTGGCGGTGCTTTCACTCTAGTGGTAGCATGAGACGGAGTCTACAACCCACACAAGTGGCTCAGGTAGTGCAGCTCATCCAGGATGGCACATCAATGCGAGCTGTGGCAAGAAGGTTTGCTGTGTCTGTCAGCGTAGTGTCCAGAGCATGGAGGCGCTACCAGGAGACAGGCCAGTACATCAGGAGACGTGGAGGAGGCCGTAGGAGGGCAACAACCCAGCAGCAGGACCGCTACCTCCGCCTTTGTGCAAGGAGGAGCAGGAGGAGCACTGCCAGAGCCCTGCAAAATTACCTCCAGCAGGCAACAAATGTGCATGTGTCTGCTCAAACAGTCAGAAACAGACTCCATGAGGGTGGTATGAGGGCCCGACGTCCACAGGTGGGGGTTGTGCTTACAGCCCAACACCGTGCAGGACATTTGGCATTTGCCAGAGAACACTAAGATTGGCAAATTCGCCACTGGTGCCCTGTGCTCTTCACAGATGAAAGCAGATTCACACTGAGCTCGTGACAGACGTGACAGAGTCTGGAAACGCCGTGGAGAACGTTCTGCTGCCTGCAACATCCTCCAGCATGACCGGTTTGGCGGTGGGTCAGTCATGGTGTGGGGTGGCATTTATTTGGGGGGCCGCACAGCCCTCCATGTGCTCGCCAGAGGTAGCTTGACTGCCATTAGGTACCGAGATGAGATCCTCAGACCCCTTGTGAGACCATATGCTGATGCGGTTGGCCCTGGGTTCCTCCTAATGCAAGACAATGCTAGACCTCATGTGGCTGGAGTGTGTAAGCAGTTCCTGCAAGAGGAAGGCATTGATGCTTTGGACTGGCCCGCCCGTTCCCCAGACCTGAATCCAATTGAGCACATCTGGGACATCATGTCTCGCTCCATCCACCAACGCCACATTGCACCACAGACTGTCCAGGAGTTGGCGGATGCTTTAGTCCAGGTCTGGGAGGAGAACCCTCAGGAGACCATACGCCACCTCATCAGGAGCATGCCCAGGTGTTGTAGGGGGGTCATACAGGCACGTGGAGGCCACACACACTACTGAGCCTCATTTTGACTTGTTTTAAGGACATTACATCAAAGTTGGATCAGCCTGTATGTAATGCTCCGGGTGTCGTGGGTGTGGAGTCAAATGCAGGAGACAGAGAGTTCAATGCTGCGCGTCTTTTAATCGCACCAACGCACCACAGGGTGCTCACAAAAAAGTTACGTTCCCAAAACACAGGGAATCAAAATGTACAGTGGGAAACAATCCCGACCGGACACTAACACGTGCCTATACCACAGAGCCGAAGGTTACATAGAAATAATCCCGAACAACAACCAGGCGGGCCGGCTGTCTAATAAAGACAAACTAATTAAACATCCACAGGTGCTACCACTCAACATACAAGGAGGGGAAGGAAAAACAATCAGTGGCAGCTAATAGGCCGGTGACGACGACCGCCGAGCGCCACCTGCCCGGGAAAGGGAAACACCCTCGGTCGGACTCGTGACAGTACCCCCCCCCTGACGCGCGGCTCCCGCAGCGCGCCGACACCGGCCTCGAGGTCGCCCCGGAGGACGAGGCGCAGGGCGATCCGGATGGAGGCGATGGAAATCCCTCAACATGGAGGGATCCAAGATGTCCCCCACCGGTACCCAGCACCTCTCCTCCGGACCGTACCCCTCCCAGTCCACGAGGTACTGCAGGCCCCTCACCCGCCGTCTTGAGTCCAGAATGGCTCGGATCGTGTACGCCGGGGACCCCTCGATGTCAAGCGGGGGGGGGGGGGGGGGACCTCCGGTACCTCACTGTCCTGCAGGGGACCAGCTACCACCGGCCTGAGGAGAGACACATGAAACGAGGGGTTAATACGATAATAGGAAGGAGTTGTAATCGATAACACACCTCGTTTATCCTCCTCAGGACTTTAAAGGGCCCTACACACTGCGGACCCAGCTTCCGGCAGGGCAAGCGGAGAGGTAGGTTTCGGGTCGAGAGCCAGACCCTGTCCCCCGGTACAAACACGGGGGCCTCACTGCGGTGGCGGTCAGCACTCCTCTTCTGCCGTCCACTCGCTTGTCGTAGAGATTCCTGGACGGCCCTCCAGGTCTCCTTGGAGCGCTGTACCCATTCCTCCACCGCAGGAGCCTCGGTCTGGCTTGGATGCCATGGTGCCAGGACCGGCTGGTACCCCAACACACACTGAAAAGGGGACACGTTAGTAGAGGAGTGGCGTAGTGAATTCTGAGCCATTTCAGCCCAGGGAATGTATCGTGCCCACTCCCCTGGCCGATCCTGGCAATACGACCGCAGAAACCTACCCACCTCCTGGTTCACTCTCTCCACCTGCCCATTACTCTCGGGGTGATAACCGGAGGTCAGGCTGACAGAGACCCCCAAACGTTCCATGAACGCTCTCCATACCCGGGACGTGAATTGGGGGCCCCGATCAGAAACGATGTCCTCCGGCACCCCGTAGTGCCGGAGGACATGGGTGAATAACGCCTCCGCAGTCTGTAGGGCTGTAGGAACACCGGGCAACGGGAGGAGACGGCAGGACTTAGAGAACCGATCCACAATCACCAGAACCGTGGTGTTCCCCTGAGACGGCGGGAGATCGGTTAGGAAATCTATGGACAGATGTGACCATGGCCGCTGTGGAACAGGGAGGGGTTGTAGCTTCCCTCTAGGAAGGTGCCTAGGAGCCTTACTCTGAGCGCACACTGAACAGGAGGAGACATAACCCTTAACGTCCTTAGCCAACGTAGGCCAGCAATACCTCCCCTGAAGGCTCCCCACTGTCCTCGTCACCCCAGGGTGACCCGAGGAGGGTAGGACGTGAGCCCACCGAATCAGTTTGTCCCGAACACCAAACACGTACCTTCGCCCCGCTGGACACTGAGGAGCCGCGGGTTCAGCCCGTAACGCCCGCTCGATGTCCGAGTCCACCTCCCATACCACTGGGGCTACCAGCTTCAAGGCGGGAAGGATGGGAGTAGGTTCGGTGGACCCATCCTCCGTGTCATAAAGGCGGGACAGTGCGTCAGCCTTCACGTTCTGGGAGCCCGGTCTATAAGACAAAGTAAATCGGAACCGGGTGAAGAACATGGCCCACCTTGCCTGACGTGGGTTAAGTCTCCTAGCTGCACGAATATACTCCAGATTCTGGTGGTCGGTCCAGATGAGAAAGGGGTGTTTAGCCCCCTCAAGCCAGTGTCTCCACACCTTCAGAGCTCTAACCACCGCTAGCAACTCCCGGTCCCCCACATCATAGTTACGCTCCGCTGGGCTGAGCTTCCTTGAGAAGAAAGCGCAGGGGCGGAGTTTTGGTGGCGTACCCGAGCGCTGTGATAGCACGGCACCCACCCCAGCCTCGGACGCGTCCACCTCCACTATGAATGCTAGAGAGGGGTCCGGATGCGCCAACACGGGCGCATCAGTAAACAGCGCCTTCAACTTGTTGAATGCTCCGTCCGCCTCTGCTGACCACTGCAAACGCACCGGGCCCCCCTTCAGCAGTGAGGTGATGGGAGCCGCTACCTGGCCAAAACCCCGGATAAACCTCCGGTAGTAGTTGGCAAAACCCAGAAACTGCTGCACCTCCTTTACCGTGGTCGGAGTCGGCCAATTACGCACGGCCCTAATGCGGTCACCCTCCATCACTACCCCCGAGGTGGAAATGCGATATCCCAGAAAAGAGACGGCTCGTTTAGAGAACACGCATTTCTCAGCCTTGACGTATAGGTTATGCTCCAGCAGTCTACCAAGCACCTTGCGCACCAGAGACACATGCGCGGTGTGAGTGGCCGAGTAGATCAGAATGTCATCGATATAAACCACCACTCCCTGCCCGCACAGGTCCCTGAGAATCTCGTCTACAAAGGATTGGAAAACGGCTGGAGCATTCTTTAACCCATACGGCATGACGAGGTACTCATAGTGGCCTGATGTAGTACTAAATGCGGTTTTCCACTCGTCTCCCTTCCGAATACGCACCAAACTATACGCGCTCCTGAGATCCAGTTTTGTGAAGAACTGCGCTCCGTGGAACGATTCCACCGCCGTAGCAATGAGAGGTAGAGGGTAACTATACCCCACTGTGATGGCGTTTAGACCTCTATAATCGATACACGGACGCAAGCCTCCCTCCTTTTTCCTCACAAAAAAGAAACTTGAGGAGACGGGTGAAATGGAGGACCGAATGTACCCCTGTCCCAGCGCCTCCGTGACATATGTCTCCATTGCCAATGTCTCCTCCTGGGACAGCGGGTACACGTGACTCTTGGGAAGCGCAGCGTCTATCTGGAGATCTATCGTACAATCCCTTCCCGGTCGATAAGGTGGTAATTTAGTCGCTTTCACTTTACTGAAAGCGATTGCCAAATCGGCATACTCGGGGGGAATGCACACCGTGGAACCCTGGTCTGGACTCTCCACCGACGTGGCACCGATGGAAACTCCCAAACACCTTCCAGAACACTCCTCTGACCACCCCTGGAGAACCCCCTGTCTCCACAAAATTTTAAGATTGTGCCGGGCCAGCCAGGGAGTCCCCAGCACCACTGGAAACGCAGGCGAATCAATAATAAAGAAACTGATACGCTCCCTATGATTCCCCTGCGTCACCATGTCCAGTGGGACCGTGGTCTCCCTGACCATCCCTGACCCTAATGGCCGGCTATCTAGGGAGTGCACGGGGAAAGGAGAATCTATCGGCACCAGCGGAACCCCTAACTTAAGGGCGAGTCCGTGATCCATAAAGTTCCCAGCTGCGCCTGAATCGACTAGCGCCCTATGCTGGGAAGAGGGAAAAAAGCGAAGGAAAAATGTTAAGACAAACATGTGGCCAACAGGGGGTTCTGGGTGAGTTTGATGCTGACTCACCTGGGGTGACCGAGAAGCGTTCCGCCTGCCATCTCTACTCCCAGACGGACCCTCCCAGCACCGATCAGACGTGTGTCCTCTCCGACCACAGTTGGTGCAGGGAAGGCCTCCTCCTCCGGTACCCCTCGGCGCAGCCCCTCCCAACTCCATCGGAATGGGAGCGGAGGGGCTGGGTGGTGGAACGCACAGGACCCTCTCTGAACGCCCGCGGGCAGCCAGCAGATTATCCAGTCGAATGGACATGTCAATCAGCTGATCCAGTGATAGAGTGGTGTCCCGACACGCTAACTCCCGACGGACGTCCTCTCGGAGACTACACCTGTAGTGGTCCATGAGGGCCCTGTCGTTCCACCCAGATCCGGCTGCCAAGGTCCGGAACTCCAGCGCGTAATCCTGGGCGCTCCTCCTCTCCTGCCTGAGGTGAAATAGTCGTTCTACCGCCGCTCGGCCGTCTAGAGGGTGATCAAACACGGCACGGAAGCGGCGGGAAAACTCTGGGTAGTGCTCCCGCGCTGAGTCTGGACCATTCCAGACCGCGTTCGCCCATTCCAGGGCACGACCCGTGAGGCAGGAGATGAGGACACTCACCCTCTCTGCTCCTGAGGGAGTGGGTCTGATGGTGGCCAGGTATAGCTCCAGCTGGAGCAGAAACCCCTGGCAACCCGCCGCCGCTCCATCATAAGCCCTCGGTAGCGTCAGACGGAGGGTGCTGGAGTCGGGAGATGGGGAGTCCGGAACCGTGGGTGCCGAAGGTGGAGAGAGGAGCCCACTCCTCTCCCATCTGTCCATTCTCTCCATCACTTGATCCATCGCGGATCCGATCCGATGAAGGACGGTGGTGTGGTGGAGAACCCGTTCCTCCATCGATGGGAGAGGGTTGGCTGCTGCTCCTGCTGACTCCATTCAATTTGATAGGTGCAGGATTCTGTAATGCTCCGGGTGTCGTGGGTGTGGAGTCAAATGCAGGAGACAGAGAGTTCAATGCTGCGAGTCTTTTAATCGCACCAACGCACCACAGGGTGCTCACAAAAAAGTGACGTTCCCAAAACACAGGGAATCAAAATGTACAATGGGAAACAATCCCGACCGGACACTAACACGTGCCTATACCACAGAGCCGAAGGTTACATAGAAATAATCCCGCACAACAACCAGGCGGGCCGGCTGTCTAATAAAGACAAACTAATTAAACATCCACAGGTGCTACCACTCAACATACAAGGAGGGGAAGGAAAAACAATCAGTGGCAGCTAATAGGCCGGTGACGACGACCGCCGAGCGCCACCTGCCCGGGAAAGGGAAACACCCTCGGTCGGACTCGTGAGACTGTAGTTTGGTTTTCCACTTTAATTTAGAGTGTGACTCCAAAGCCAGACCTCCATGGGTTGATACATTTGATTTCCATTGATCATTTTTGTGATCATTTTTGTGTGATTTTGTTGTCAGCACATTCAACTATGTAAAGAAAAAAGTATTTAATAAGAATATTTCATTCATTCAGATCTAGGATGTGTTATTTTAGTGTTCCCTTTATTTTTTTGAGCAGTGTACTTGACTAAAGGATTGGCAGGTCTGTTGTGGCTGACATCAGGGAGGACTTAACATTCCCTCTGTGTCATTAGATAGGTTTCATAAGGAGACAGCAGCCAAACTAGTGGCTGAGAACGAGCTGACAGGCCCCAGTTCTCCTCTGACACACAAACAAACAACACGGACGAACAGACACAAGGACATAGAAACTCATACGGGCGCACGCATGGAAACACACACTCACACAAGTCTAAGAAAAGCATAGTTGCCATCTTCCTCCTCCTCATGATCAGCAATGCCAGGAGACATCAGTCAGAAGAAGTACAGCAAAGGATAACTGAACCAAGGAGTGATGAAACCTGGGATGGTATCCAAAGATCTCTCTCTTTCGCTCTCTATCTCACTCTCTCTCAAATCAATTCAAAGAGATTCATTGACATGGGAAACATAAGTCAATAAACAATATAAAATGAAGAGTTAAGATTCAAAGAAGTTTCAAAGGAATAGAAACATTTCAAATGTCATTATGTCTACCTACAGTGTTGTAACGATGTGCAAATAGTTAAATTACAGAAGGGAAAATAAATAAACTGTGTACCACGCCACAAGACCAGACACTGTGTACCACGCCACAAGACCAGACATTGTGTACCACGTCACAGGACCAGACACTGTGTACCACGCCACAAGACCAGACATTGTGTACCACGTCACAGGACCAGACACTGTGTACCACGCCACAGGACCAGCCACTGTGTACCACGCCACAGGACCAGACACTGTGTACCACGCCACAAGACCAGACACTGTGTACCACGCCACAGGACCAGACACTGTGTACCACGCCACAAGACCAGACACTGTGTACCACGCCACAGGACCAGACACTGTGTACCACGCCACAGGACCAGACACTGTGTACCACGTCACAGGACCAGACACTGTGTACCACGCCACAGGACCAGCCACTGTGTACCACGCCACAGGACCCGACACTGTGTACCACACCACAGGACCAGACACTGTGTACCACTCCACAGGACCAGACACTGTGTACCACGCCACAGGACCAGACACTGTGTACCACACCACAGGACCAGACACTGTGTACCACTCCACAGGACCAGCCACTGTGTACCACACCACAGGACCAGCCACTGTGTACCACACCACAGGACCAGCCACTGTGTACCACGCCACAGGACCAGACACTGTGTACCACGCCACAAGACCAGACACTGTGTACCACGCCACAAGACCAGCCACTGTGTACCACGCCACAGGACCAGACACTGTGTACCACACCACAGGACCAGACACTGTGTACCACGCCACAAGACCAGACACTGTGTACCACACCACAGGACCAGACACTGTGTACCACGCCACAGGACCCGACACTGTGTACCATGCCACAGGACCAGACACTGTGTACCACGCCACAGGACCAGACACTGTGTACCACACCACAGGACCAGACACTGTGTACCACTCCACAGGACCAGCCACTGTGTACCACTCCACAGGACCAGCCACTGTGTACAACTCCACAGGAGCAGCCACTGTGTACCATGCCTCAGGACCAGCCCCTGTGTACCAGAGGGAGAGGGAGGAGAGGGAGGGGGAGGGGAGAGGAGGAGGAGGTGTACGGAGAAGAGGAGGGGGATGAGGAGAGGGGAGAGGAGAGGGAGAGGGAGGAGAGGGAGGGGGATGAGAGGGAGGGGGAGAGGAGGAGGAGGTGTACGGAGAAGAGGAAGGGGATGAGGAGGGGGAGAGGAGGAGGAGGTGTATGGAGAAGAGGAGGGGGATGAAGAGGGGGGAGAGGGAGAGGGAGGAGAGGGAGGGGGAGAGGAAGGAACACATATAGAGTGATAAAGTTCACACAGACACAGCGACAGACGACTATAGTGTCATTCCCATAATGCCTTTCCCTCCGCTCTCTGAACCATCAGACTGTTAGACTACACCAAGAACAGTATAGATAGAGAAATGGAAGAATATACAGAGAGAGGTTAAAATACACTGTACAGAAAGGCAGAGAAAAGTGGAGACAGAGGGAGAGAGACAAAGAGAGAGAATGACACCAAAAATGGAGCCTGTGAAATGAACCTGTTCCTGGTGTCTGCCTTCCTTTGTATCCCTGGAGGGAGTTCCTGTAAACACACAGACCATATTGGGCCAGATCTCAAGAGAGAGACTTATTTAGCCTTTTGTAACTATTTGCACATCAGTACAACACTCTATATAGACATAATTTGACATTTCAAATTTCTATTCCTTTGGAACTTTTGTGAGTGTAATGTTTACTGTTCATATGTATGGCAATGTAAACATATCTCTCCCTCGCCAATAAAACCCTTGGAATTGAATTAAGAGAGACAGAAAAGGAGGGAGGGCGGAAAGGAGGGAGGAGGGTAAGAGGGAGGGAGATCTGTGTTCAGCTTTTTGATCAACTCAGTGTTACAGTGAAGAGAGAGAACAAAAGAACTCATTCTCCCTCTGTCTTTCTCCACTCTTTCTCTCCTCCCTCCTCTTCTCTCTCTCCTCCCCCCTCCTCTCTTTTCTCCTCCCCCCTCTTCTCGTTTCTCCTCCCTCCTCTACTCTCTCCTCCCTCCTCTTCTCTCTCCTCCCTCCTCTTTTTTCTCCTCCCGCTCCTCTCTTTTCTCCCCCCTCCTCTCTTTCCCCCTCTCGTTTCTCCTCCCTCCTCTTCTCTCTATCCTCCCTCCTCTTCTCTCTCTCCTCCCTCCTCCTCTCTTTTCTCCTCCCCCCTCCTCTCTTTTCTTCTCCCCCCTCTCTTTTCTCCTCCCCCTCCTCTCTTTTCCCCTCCCCCATCCTCTCTTTCTCCTCCCCCCTCCTCTCGTTTCTCCTCCCCCTCCTCTCTTTTCTCCCCCCTCCTCTCTTTTCTCCTCCCCCTCCTCTCTCTTCTCCTCCCCCCTCTTCTTTCTCTCCTCCCCCTCCTCTCTTTTCTCCTCCCCCCTCTTCTTTCTCTCCTCCCTCCTCCTCTTTTCTCCTCCCTCCTCACTTTCTCTCTTTCCTCTTTTCTCCTCCCTCCTCTCTTTTCTCCTCCCTACTCTTCTCACTCTCCTCCCCTCCTCTCTTTTCTCCTCCTCCCTCCTCTTTTCTCTCTCTCTCTTCCTTCCTCTCTTTTCTCCTCCCTCCTCCTCTCTTTTCTCCTCCCTCCTCTCTTTTCTCTCTTCCCTCTTTTCTCCTCACCCTCCTCCTTTCTCCTCCTTCCTCACTTTCTCGCTTCCCTCTTTTCTCCTCACCCTCCTCTTTTCTCCTCCTTCCTCTCTTTCTCTCCCCCCTCCTCTCTTTCTCTCCTCTCTCATTAAGCTTTGGAACCTCAGACAGACTGTATCCATGTATTAGAGGTCTCAGACCTCACAGACCCCTTTTGTAACAGAAAACCACACAACCTTGCTCTAAATCTAACATCTTTTATCTCATTTCATATTGTTTTTTTGCCACCTCTTCCCGACACGTTCTCTGTGGATTTTTTGACTAGCTCCGATGCTCTCCTCGGTAATTCATACCCTTACAGTTTTTCCTCAACAAACTCTGAGCAGATGATCAGACATGTTAGATGTCCTCTCTATTCTGTTGTCCTGATGCTACGTGACACATTCTAATGTTACATGACAGACTGTGATGGTAGGCATTTTGTCTGAACAGAACATTGGGAGGGGCTGACATGCCAAAGCAATTTAATGCAACCTAACCTGATCTAAAGTATTGCACTATATATGTAATAGGGTTCCATTTGGGATGTACCAGCAGTCTAATGGCAGTCTTTCATCAGTCTTGTGGCTTGGGGGTAGAAGCTGGAAACCCCAGTGCTGAACAGGTTCACTTGGCAGACAACCAGGCAGTCCACCTGGCAGCACACCTGGCAGGCCACCAGGCAGTCCACCTGGCAGTACACCTGACTGTTCTTCTGGCAGTCTCCCTGGCTGTTCTCATGGCAGTCTACCTGGCTTTTCTCCTGGCAGTCCACCTGGCTGTTCTCCTGGCAGTCCACCTGGCAGTTCACCTGGCTGTTCTCATGGCAACCCACCTGGCAGTCCACCTTGCTATTCTCCTGGCAGTACACCTGGCAGTCTACCTGGCTGTTTTCCTGGAAGTCCACCTGGCTGTTCTCCTGGCAGTCCACCTGACAGTCCCCCTGGCTGTTCTCCTAGCAGTCCACCTGGCTGTTTTCCTGGCAGTCCACCTGGCTGTTTCTCCTGGCAGTCCACCTGGCTGTTCTCCTGGCAGTCCACCAGGAAGTCCACCTGCCTGTTCTCCTGGCAGTCCACCAGGCAGTCCACCTGGCTGTTTCTCCTGGCAGTCCACCTGGCTGTTCTCCTGGCAGTCCACCAGGAAGTCCACCTGTCTGTTCTCCTGGCAGTCCACCAGGCAGTCCACCTGTGCCAAAGGGGTTCAGCACCTGGAAGACACCAATGTGCCAACACATGTGTCCCAGCTGCAGCAGAGTTTTGCGGCTCACGCATTGGTCTCCACAGCCACATCCCTACCGCCGATCCACAAGAGAGGCATTCGTGATCATTGATATGGACAGAAGGCTAAGAGAGAGTGTTCTCCCAGATAGAGAACTGATGGCAGGAGAGGAGGGATGAAGAAGGAGAGGAAGACGAGACACAATAGTTAATTGGGGTTTGTTGAAGCATTTAACGATTCAGATATGTTCTGTTTGTTCTCTCTCTCTCTCTCTCTCTCTCTCTCTCTCTCTCTCTCTCTCTCCAAACGAATAAAGACATTTTAAATGTCATATGTTCAAAAATACAGTGTTGTAATCATGTGCAAATAGTTAAAGGACAAAAGGGAAAATATTTATGGGTTGAATTTACAGTGGTGTTTGTTCTTCACTGGTTGCCCTTTTCTTGTGGCAACAGGTCACAAATCTTGCTGCTGTGATGGAACACTGTGGAATTTCACCCAGTAGATATGGGAGTTTATCAAAATGGGGTTGTTTTTTTATTCTTTGTGGGTCTGTGTAATCTGAGGGAAATATGTGTCTCTAATATGGGCATACATTTGGCAGGAGGTTAGGAAGTGCAACTCAGTTTCCACCAGGGATGTCAGATTAATGGATTAGGGGGGTCTGGGTGTACTCTCCCAGGATTTGTTTTTAAAGCCCCTAAAACATCTTTTCATCATGTGTCTTTAGAGTAACAATGGGTGTAAAATCGATCAAAACAAGGTTATTTTTTGGTAAAGGTTGGCTTAAAGTTTACCTGTCTCGTAGTTTGTGTTGGAAACGGATCTAACATGAATTACTTAAATTCTATCTAAATAATCCCACCAACATCAAATAAAAGGCACAGAAATGCCTGTAATATCTAAAACTTTTGTGATGCTATTTGGAAAGAGAGAAAAGTGAAGACATTCAGGTCATATATTACCAATAGAAAGACATCTTTAAGTTTCACCATTTTAATTGATCTGTTTGTTGTCTCTCTCTCTCTGGGCATGCTTGCTCTCTCTCACTTATACACCTCACATGTCGATCTCTGTCTTGCATAGAAGCCTCTCTTTCTGCATTACCCTTTAAGATATCATGAACATCATTTATTTATGCCTAACAAAAGTAAGACATATGCTGTCATATGCTGTACAAATTTAACTGAAAGCTTAAACATCGATTCCCTTCTTTTTAATCACTAACCTTCATCAGACATGCCAGCCTCCAGCTTCTTTCCCTCCTTCTTGTCTCCTATGTTTTGAAAAATATATTTACTCAAGGCCCAATAGGTTATTATTCCGTTTTGGTTTTAATTTGTTTGTTTGAACTGGTAAAATCTTAATTTCTCACCGGATTGGCCTTCGGCAGAGCTGCTGGCACTGCCTCTTTAGAGGAATTTCCATGTATCCATCGAAAGTTAGTTGTTAGTTAGCCTACAGTTGAGACATTGAGGATAATACTATGACATTGTGATCAACACTATGTCACCTTTTCTACACCTGACCTACTGATAATTGTTTGGCCTACTGCATGAAAGTAAATGAGTATGAAAAGATATGTGCACGATGTTACATCATCTGTCTCATTTATAGCCTGGCACAGATAGCAAAACTACATGAAATATAACATTAACTAGATATCGTCTGTCTCATTTATAGCCTGGCACAGATAGCAAAACTACATGAAATATAACATTAACTAGATATCATCGCCACATAACTTATGTCGAATTTAAAAGACACCGTTACCGTTAGTAACGTCTGTTACACTGTAACTTACAGGCAGCCTCACATAAAAACCTATTGGTTAACAAAGCTTTGATTATGACCAAAGTCAATGGCAGTGAATAGTCTCTCTCACTCTCAGTTCTAGTTTGCCACAAATTCACATCGTAGCATGAATTCGTCCTGTTAGAGCCTTTTCCTGTCAGTTTACTGTCAGGCTCAAGCCAAAGCAGTTAACCAAAATGTCAGATACAAGTAGACCTTCACTAGATCCAGCAGCTTCTAAATGAGTATGAAAAGATATGTGCACGATGTTACATCATCTGTCTCATTTATAGCCTGGCACAGATAGCAAAACTACATGAAATATAACATTAACTAGATATCGTCTGTCTCATTTATAGCCTGGCACAGATAGCAAAACTACATGAAATATAACATTAACTAGATATCATCGCCACATAACTTATGTCGAATTTAAAAGACACCGTTACCGTTAGTAACGTCTGTTACACTGTAACTTACAGGCAGCCTCACATAAAAACCTATTGGTTAACAAAGCTTTGATTATGACCAAAGTCAATGGCAGTGAATAGTCTCTCTCACTCTCAGTTCTAGTTTGCCACAAATTCACATCGTAGCATGAATTCGTCCTGTTAGAGCCTTTTCCTGTCAGTTTACTGTCAGGCTCAAGCCAAAGCAGTTAACCAAAATGTCAGATACAAGTAGACCTTCACTAGATCCAGCAGCTTCTGCAGCAGCAGCCCCCCCCCCACCCCCCCCACCCCCCCCAGGTCCTAGTGCCCGACAGGTAAGAAGTTTAAGATGCGATGGAACAGAGAAAATATGTTGACTGATATATTGATTTATTTAGGGGGTGCTAATTAATATTTTAGGGGGCTAAAGCCCTCCTAAAATAGGCCTAGCGACGTCCCTGGTTTCCACCTCATTTTGTGAGGCAGTGGGCAGGTCGGCCTACGGCGGCCTTTCTCAATAGCAAGGCTATGCTCACTGAGTCTGTACATAGTCAAAGCTTTCCTTACGTTTGGGTCAGTCACATTGCTCAGGTATTCTGCCACTGTGTACTCTCTGTTTAGGGCCAAATAACATTCTAGTTTGCTATGTTTTTTTGTAATTTCTTTCCAATGCATCAAGTAATGTTTTCTCATGATTTGGTTGGGTCTAATTGTGTTGCTGTCCTGGGTCTCTGTGGGGTGTATTTGTGAACAGAGCCCCAGGACCAGCTCTTGTCTATGTTAATCTCTCTGTAGGGGATGGATTTATTATGGAAGGTTTGGGAATCGCTTCCTTTTAAGTGGTTGTAGAATTTAACAACTCTTTTCTGTATTTTGATAATTGTGGGTATCAGCCTAATTCTGCTCTGCATGCATTATTTGGTGTTTTACATTATCCACAGAAGATATTTTTGCAGAGTTCTGCATGCAGAGTCTCAATTTGGTGCTTGTACCATTTTGTGAATACTTGGTTGGTGAGCGGACCCCAGACCTCACTACCATAAAGGGCAATGGGTTCTATAACTGATTCAAGTATTTTTAGCCAGATCCTAATTGGTATGTCAAATGTTATGTTCCTTTTGATGGCATAGAATTCCCTTCTTGCCTTCTCTCTCAGATCGTTCACAGTGAAATACCACAGTGCGCAATCACAGCAGCAACATTTGTGACCTGCAACGAAAAGGACAACCAGTGAAGAACAAACACCATGTATGTTTATTTATTTTCCCTTTTGTACTTTAACTATTTGTACATCATTGCAACACTGTATATAGATAGACATTTGAAATGTCTTTATTCTTTAGGAACTTTTTTGAGCGTAATGTTTACTGTCACTACAGACACCCTGGTTCGAATTCAGGCTGTATCACAATTGTCCCAGCCTCGCCCGGGTTTGGCCCGGTGTAGGCCATCATTGTAAATAAGAATCTGTTCTTAACTGACCAGTTAAATAAAGGTTCATTACATGTAAACATGTTTGATCCATTTCACTTCAAAGTGAACGTATGTTTAACATGCCAATCAAATAGAATTGAATTGAGAGAGCGGGATGGAGAGAGAGATGGTGAGGGAGACGGGCAGAGAGAAAGAGGACGAACAAGAGGAGGAGGGGAGGAAGAACAGGATGATGGGGAGAGGAGGAGTGATGAGGGGTGAACTGAATTTATTATGCAAAGCATGCCTGAAGGGCAGTGGGTGGAAGAGACACCAGCACCAGCTGCTCTACCAGAGCTGTGGTCCATTCTCTGGAAGACAGGAGTCAGAGACTCAGGAAGGTCAAATCCCAAATAAATTATAACCAGACATATCTGTATTTGGCCTCCTACGTCTCTCTGTACTGGGTTAGGGTTGTCCTCCTCTACCTCTCTGTACTGAGTTAGGGTTGTCCTCCTCTACCTCTCTGTACTGGCTTAGGGTTGGCCTCCTCTACCTCTCTGTAATGGGTTAGGGTTGTCCTCCTCTACCTCTCTGTACTGGGTTAGGGTTGTTCTCCTCTACCTCTCTGTACTGGGTTAGGGTTGTCCTCCTCTACCTCTCTGTACTGGATTAGGGTTGGCCTCCTCTACCTCTCTGTACTGGGTTAGGGTTGTCCTCCTCTACCTCTCTGTACTGGGTTAGGGTTGGCCTCTATCTCTCTGTACTGGGTTAGGGTTGTCCTCCTCTACCTCTCTGTACTGGGTTAGGGTTGTCCTCCTCTACCTCTCTGTACTGGGTTAGGGTTGTCCTCCTCTACCTCTCTGTACTGGGTTAGGGTTGGCCTCTATCTCTCTGTACGGGGTTAGGGTTGTCCTCCTCTACCTCTCTGTACTGGGTTAGGGTTGTCCTCCTCTACCTCTCTGTACTGGGTTAGGGTTGGCCTCTATCTCTCTGTACTGGGTTAGGGTTGTCCTCCTCTACCTCTCTGTACTGGGTTAGGGTTGTCCTCCTCTACCTCTCTGTACTGGGTTAGGGTTGTCCTCCTCTACCTCTCTGTACTGGGTTAGGGTTGGCCTCCTCTACCTCTCTGTACTGGGTTAGGGTTGGCCTCCTCTACCTCTCTGTACTGGGTTAGGGTTGTCCTCTACCTCTCTGTACTGGGTTAGGGTTGGCCTCCTCTACCTCTCTGTACTGGGTTAGGGTTGGCCTCCTCTACCTCTCTGTACTGGGTTAGGGTTGGCCTCCTCTACCTCTCTGTACTGGGTTAGGGTTGTCCTCTACCTCTCTGTACTGGGTTTAGGGTTGTCCTCCTCTACCTCTCTGTACTGGGTTAGGGTTGGCCTACTCTACCTCTCTGCACTGGGTTAGGGTTGGCCTCCTCTACCTCTTTGTATTGGGTTAGGGTTGGCCTCCTCTACCTCTCTGTACTGTGTTAGGGTTGGCCTCCTCTACCTCTCTGCACTGGGTTAGGGTTGGCCTCCTCTACCTCTCTGCACTGGGTTAGGGTTGGCCTCTACCTCTCTGTACTGGGTTAGGGTTGGCCTCCTCTACCTCTCTGTACTGGGTTAGAGTTGGCCTCCTCTACCTCTCTGCACTGGGGTAGGGGAGGCCTCCTCTACCTCTCTGTACTGGGTTAGGATTGGCCTCTACCTCTCTGTACTGGGTTAGGGTTGGCCTCCTCTACCTCTCTGTACTGGGTTAGGGTTGTCCTCCTCAACCTCTCTGTACTGGGTTAGGGTTGACCTCCTCTACCTCTCTGTACTGGGTTAGGGTTGTCCTCCTCTACCTCTCTGTACTGGGTTAGGGTTGTCCTCCTCTACCTCTCTGTACTGGGTTAGGGTTGGCCTCTATCTCTCTGTACTGGGTTAGGGTTGGCCTCCTACGTCTCTCTGTACTGGGTTAGGGTTGTCCTCCTCTACCTCTCTGTACTGGGTTAGGTTTGTCCTCCTCTACCTCTCTGTACTGGGTTAGGGTTGGCCTCCTCTACCTCTCTGTACTGGGTTAGGGTTGGCCTCCTCTACCTCTCTGTACTGGGTTAGGGTTGGCCTCCTCTACCTCTCTGTACTGGGTTAGGGTTGGCCTCCTCTACTTCTCTGTACTGGGTTAGGGTTGTCCTCCTCTACCTCTCTGTACTGGGTTAGGGTTGGCCTCCTCTACCTCTCTGTACTGGGTTAGGGTTGTCCTCTACCTCTCTGTACTGGGTTAGGGTTGGCCTCTACCTCTCTGCACTGGGTTAGGGTTGTCCTCTTCTACCTCTCTGTACTGGGTTAGGGTTGGCCTCCTACGTCTCTCTGTACTGGGTTAGGGTTGTCCTCCTCTACCTCTCTGTACTGGGTTAGGGTTGGCCTCCTCTACCTCTCTGTACTGGGTTAGGGTTGGCCTCTACCTCTCTGTACTGGATTAGGGTTGGCCTCCTCTACCTCTCTGTACTGGGTTAGGGTTGGCCTCCTCTACTTCTCTGTACTGGGTTAGGGTTGTCTTCCTCTACCTCTCTGTACTGGGTTAGGGTTGGCCTCCTCTACCTCTCTGTACTGGGTTAGGGTTGTCCTCTACCTCTCTGTACTGGGTTAGGGTTGGCCTCTACCTCTCTGTACTGGGTTAGGGTTGGCCTCCTCTACCTCTCTGTACTGGGTTAGGGTTGTCCTCTACCTCTCTGTACTGGGTTAGGGTTGGCCTCTACCTCTCAGTACTGGGTTAGAGTTGGCCTCCTCTACCTCTCTGCACTGGGTTAGGGTTGGCCTCCTCTACCTCTCTGTACTGGGTTAGGGTTGGACTCTACCTCTCTGTACTGGGTTAGGGTTGGCCTCCTCTATCTCTCTGTACTGGGGTAGGGGAGGCCTCCTCTACCTCTCTGTACTGGGTTAGGATTGGCCTCTACCTCTCTGTACTGGGTTAGGGTTGGCCTCCTCTACCTCTCTGTACTGGGTTAGGGTTGTCCTCCTCAACCTCTCTGTACTGGGTTAGGGTTGGCCTCCTCTACCTCTCTGTACTGGGTTAGGGTTGTCCTCCTCTACCTCTCTGTACTGGGTTATGGTTGTCCTCCTCTACCTCTCTGTACTGGGTTAGGGTTGGCCTCTATCTCTCTGTACTGGGTTAGGGTTGGCCTCCTACATCTCTCTGTACTGGGTTAGGGTTGTCCTCCTCTACCTCTCTGTACTGGGTTAGGTTTGTCCTCCTCTACCTCTCTGTACTGGGTTAGGGTTGGCCTCTACCTCTCTGTACTGGGTTAGGGTTGGCCTCCTCTACCTCTCTGTTCTGGGTTAGGGTTGGCCTCCTCTACCTCTCTGTACTGGGTTAGGGTTGGCCTCCTCTACCTCTCTGTACTGGGTTAGGGTTGGCCTCCTCTACTTCTCTGTACTGGGTTAGGGTTGTCCTCCTCTACCTCTCTGTACTGGGTTAGGGTTGGCCTCCTCTACCTCTCTGTACTGGGTTAGGGTTGTCCTCTACCTCTCTTTACTGGGTTAGGGTTGGCCTCTACCTCTCTTTACTGGGTTAGGGTTGTCCTCTTCTACCTCTCTGTACTGGGTTAGGGTTGGCCTCCTACGTCTCTCTGTACTGGGTTAGGGTTGTCCTCCTCTACCTCTCTGTACTGGGTTAGGGTTGTCCTCCTCTACCTCTCTGTACTGGGTTAGGGTTGGCCTCCTCTACCTCTCTGTACTGGGTTAGGGTTGGCCTCCTCTACCTCTCTGTACTGGATTAGGGTTGGCCTCCTCTACCTCTCTGTACTGGGTTAGGGTTGGCCTCCTCTACCTCTCTGTACTGGGTTAGGGTTGGCCTCCTCTACTTCTCTGTACTGGGTTAGGGTTGTCCTCCTCTACCTCTCTGTACTGGGTTAGGGTTGGCCTCCTCTACCTCTCTGTACTGGGTTAGGGTTGTCCTCTACCTCTCTTTACTGGGTTAGGGTTGGCCTCTACCTCTCTGCACTGGGTTAGGGTTGTCCTCTTCTACCTCTCTGTACTGGGTTAGGGTTGGCCTCCTACGTCTCTCTGTACTGGGTTAGGGTTGTCCTCCTCTACCTCTCTGTACTGGGTTAGGGTTGTCCTCCTCTACCTCTCTGTACTGGGTTAGGGTTGGCCTCCTCTACCTCTCTGTACTGGGTTAGGGTTGGCCTCCTCTACCTCTCTGTACTGGATTAGGGTTGGCCTCCTCTACCTCTCTGTACTGGGTTAGGGTTGGCCTCCTCTACTTCTCTGTACTGGGTTAGGGTTGTCTTCCTCTACCTCTCTGTACTGGGTTAGGGTTGGCCTCCTACGTCTCTCTGTACTGGGTTAGGGTTGTCCTCCTCTACCTCTCTGTACTGGGTTAGGTTTGTCCTCCTCTACCTCTCTGTACTGGGTTAGGGTTGGCCTCTACCTCTCTGTACTGGGTTAGGGTTGGCCTCTACCTCTCTGCACTGGGTTAGGGTTGTCCTCTTCTACCTCTCTGTACTGGGTTAGGGTTGGCCTCCTACGTCTCTCTGTACTGGGTTAGGGTTGTCCTCCTCTACCTCTCTGTACTGGGTTAGGGTTGTCCTCCTCTACCTCTCTGTACTGGGTTAGGGTTGGCCTCCTCTACCTCTCTGTACTGGGTTAGGGTTGGCCTCCTCTACCTCTCTGTACTGGGTTAGGGTTGGCCTCCTCTACCTCTCTGTACTGGGTTAGGGTTGTCCTCCTCTACCTCTCTGTACTGGGTTAGGTTTGTCCTCCTCTACCTCTCTGTACTGGGTTAGGGTTGGCCTCCTCTACCTCTCTGTACTGGGTTAGGGTTGGCCTCCTCTACCTCTCTGTTCTGGGTTAGGGTTGTCCTCCTCTACCTCTCTGTACTGGGTTAGGGTTGTCCTCCTCTACCTCTCTGTACTGGGTTAGGGTTGGCCTCTATCTCTCTGTACTGGGTTAGGGTTGGCCTCCTACGTCTCTCTGTACTGGGTTAGGGTTGTCCTCCTCTACCTCTCTGTACTGGGTTAGGGTTGTCCTCCTCTACCTCTCTGTACTGGGTTAGGGTTGGCCTCCTCTACCTCTCTGTACTGGGTTAGGGTTGGCCTCCTCTACCTCTCTGTACTGGGTTAGGGTTGGCCTCCTCTACCTCTCTGTACTGGGTTAGGGTTGGACTCCTCTACTTCTCTGTACTGGGTTAGGGTTGTCCTCCTCTACCTCTCTGTACTGGGTTAGGGTTGGCCTCCTCTACCTCTCTGTACTGGGTTAGGGTTGTCCTCTACCTCTCTGTACTGGGATAGGGTTGGCCTCTGCCTCTCTGCACTGGGTTAGGGTTGTCCTCTTCTACCTCTCTGTACTGGGTTAGGGTTGGCCTCTACCTCTCTGTACTGGGTTTACGGTTGTCCTCCTCTACCTCTCTGTACTGGGTTAGGGTTGGCCTCCTCTACCTCTCTGCACTGGGTTAGGGTTGGCCTCCTCTACCTCTTTGTATTGGGTTAGGGTTGGCCTCCTCTACCTCTCTGTACTGTGTTAGGGTTGGCCTCCTCTACCTCTCTGCACTGGGTTAGGGTTGGCCTCCTCTACCTCTCTGCACTGGGTTAGGGTTGGCCTCTACCTCTCTCTACTGGGTTAGGGTTGGCCTCCTCTACCTCTCTGTACTGGGTTAGGGTTGTCCTCCTCTACCTCTCTGTACTGGGTTAGGGTTGTCCTCCTCTACCTCTCTGTACTGGTTTAGGGTTGGCCTCTATCTCTCTGTACTGGGTTAGGGTTGGCCTCCTACGTCTCTCTGTACTGGGTTAGGGTTGTCCTCCTCTACCTCTCTGTACTGGGTTAGGGTTGTCCTCCTCTACCTCTCTGTACTGGGTTAGGGTTGGCCTCCTCTACCTCTCTGTACTGGGTTAGGGTTGGCCTCTTCTTCCTCTCTGTACTGGGTTAGGGTTGGCCTCCTCTACCTCTCTGTACTGGGTTAGGGTTGGCCTCCTCTACTTCTCTGTACTGGGTTAGGGTTGTCCTCCTCTACCTCTCTGTACTGGGTTAGGGTTGTCCTCCTCTACCTCTCTGTACTGGGTTAGGGTTGTCCTCTACCTCTCTGTACTGGGTTAGGGTTGGCCTCTACCTCTCTGCACTGGGTTAGGGTTGTCCTCTTCTACCTCTCTGCACTGGGTTAGGGTTGGCCTCTACCTCTCTGTACTGGGTTTAGGGTTGTCCTCCTCTACCTCTCTGTACTGGGTTAGGGTTGGCCTCCTCTACCTCTCTGCACTGGGTTAGGGTTGGCCTCCTCTACCTCTTTGTATTGGGTTAGGGTTGGCCTCCTCTACCTCTCTGTACTGTGTTAGGGTTGGCCTCCTCTACCTCTCTGCACTGGGTTAGGGTTGGCCTCCTCTACCTCTCTGCACTGGGTTAGGGTTGGCCTCTACCTCTCTGTACTGGGTTAGGGTTGGCCTCCTCTACCTCTCTGTACTGGGTTAGAGTTGGCCTCCTCTACCTCTCTGCACTGGGTTAGGGTTGGCCTCCTCTACCTCTCTGTACTAGGTTAGGGTTGGCCTCTACCTCTCTGTACTGGGTTAGGGTTGGCCTCCTCTATCTCTCTGTACTCCTCTCTACCTCTCTGTACTGGGTTAGGGTTGGCCTCTACCTCTCTGTACTGGGTTAGGGTTGTCCTCCTCTACCTCTCTGTACTGGGTTAGGGTTGGCCTACTCTACCTCTTTGTACTGGGTTAGGGTTGGCCTCCTCTACCTCTCTGTACTGGGTTAGGGTTGGCCTCCTCTACCTCTCTGTACTGGGTTAGGGTTGGCCTCTACCTCTCTGTACTAGGTTAGGGTTGGCCTCCTCTACCTCTCTGTACTGGGTTAGCGTTGGCCTCCTCTACCTCTCTGTACTGGGTTAGTTTTGTCCTCCTCTACCTCTCTGTACTGGGTTAGGGTTGGCCTCCTCTACCTCTTTGTACTGGGTTAGGGTTGGCCTCCTCTACCTTTCTGTACCGGGTGAGGGTTGTCCTCCTCTGCCTCTCTGCACTGGGTTAGGGTTGGCCTCTACCTCTCTGTACTAGGTTAGGGTTGGCCTCCTCTACCTCTCTGTACTGGGTTAGCGTTGGCCTCCTCTACCTCTCTGTACTGGGTTAGTTTTGTCCTCCTCTACCTCTCTGTACTGGGTTAGGGTTGGCCTCCTCTACCTCTCTGTACCGGGTGAGGGTTGTCCTCCTCTGCCTCTCTGTACTGGTTTAGGGTTGGCCTCTATCTCTCTGTACTGGGTTAGGGTTGGCCTCCTACGTCTCTCTGTACTGGGTTAGGGTTGTCCTCCTCTACCTCTCTGTACTGGGTTAGGGTTGTCCTCCTCTACCTCTCTGTACTGGGTTAGGGTTGGCCTCCTCTACCTCTCTGTACTGGGTTAGGGTTGGCCTCTTCTTCCTCTCTGTACTGGGTTAGGGTTGGCCTCCTCTACCTCTCTGTACTGGGTTAGGGTTGGCCTCCTCTACTTCTCTGTACTGGGTTAGGGTTGTCCTCCTCTACCTCTCTGTACTGGGTTAGGGTTGTCCTCCTCTACCTCTCTGTACTGGGTTAGGGTTGTCCTCTACCTCTCTGTACTGGGTTAGGGTTGGCCTCTACCTCTCTGCACTGGGTTAGGGTTGTCCTCTTCTACCTCTCTGCACTGGGTTAGGGTTGGCCTCTACCTCTCTGTACTGGGTTTAGGGTTGTCCTCCTCTACCTCTCTGTACTGGGTTAGGGTTGGCCTCCTCTACCTCTCTGCACTGGGTTAGGGTTGGCCTCCTCTACCTCTTTGTATTGGGTTAGGGTTGGCCTCCTCTACCTCTCTGTACTGTGTTAGGGTTGGCCTCCTCTACCTCTCTGCACTGGGTTAGGGTTGGCCTCCTCTACCTCTCTGCACTGGGTTAGGGTTGGCCTCTACCTCTCTGTACTGGGTTAGGGTTGGCCTCCTCTACCTCTCTGTACTGGGTTAGAGTTGGCCTCCTCTACC
Source organism: Oncorhynchus clarkii lewisi (assembly GCF_045791955.1). NCBI lineage: Eukaryota > Metazoa > Chordata > Actinopteri > Salmoniformes > Salmonidae > Oncorhynchus > Oncorhynchus clarkii. Next base: position 732,742 of record NC_092162.1, on the reverse strand, counting down.
TCTCTGCACTGGGTTAGGGTTGGCCTCCTCTACCTCTCTGTACTAGGTTAGGGTTGGCCTCTACCTCTCTGTACTGGGTTAGGGTTGGCCTCCTCTATCTCTCTGTACTGGGGTAGGGTTGGCCTCCTCTACCTCTCTGTACTGGGTTAGGGTTGGCCTCTACCTCTCTGTACTGGGTTAGGGTTGTCCTCCTCTACCTCTCTGTACTGGGTTAGGGTTGGCCTACTCTACCTCTTTGTACTGGGTTAGGGTTGGCCTCCTCTACCTCTCTGTACTGGGTTAGGGTTGGCCTCCTCTACCTCTCTGTACTGGGTTAGGGTTGGCCTCTACCTCTCTGTACTAGGTTAGGGTTGGCCTCCTCTACCTCTCTGTACTGGGTTAGCGTTGGCCTCCTCTACCTCTCTGTACTGGGTTAGTTTTGTCCTCCTCTACCTCTCTGTACTGGGTTAGGGTTGGCCTCCTCTACCTCTTTGTACTGGGTTAGGGTTGGCCTCCTCTACCTTTCTGTACCGGGTGAGGGTTGTCCTCCTCTGCCTCTCTGCACTGGGTTAGGGTTGGCCTCTACCTCTCTGTACTAGGTTAGGGTTGGCCTCCTCTACCTCTCTGTACTGGGTTAGCGTTGGCCTCCTCTACCTCTCTGTACTGGGTTAGTTTTGTCCTCCTCTACCTCTCTGTACTGGGTTAGGGTTGGCCTCCTCTACCTCTCTGTACCGGGTGAGGGTTGTCCTCCTCTGCCTCTCTGCACTGGGTTAGGGTTGGCCTCCACCTCTCTGTATTGTGCTTTGGAGCCTCTTTAAAATTAGAGAGTTGGTGAATTTTTTTTATTAAGCAAATGTATTGAAAATGAAATAGAGAAATATGTTCTTTAAATGAGTTTTCACACCCCTGAGTCAATACATGTTAGAATCACCTTTGGCAGCGATTACAGCTGTGAGTCTTTCTGGGTAAATCAATTCAAATCAAATCAAATTGTATTTGTCACATACACATGGTTAGCAGATGTTAATGCGAGTGTAGCGAAATGCTTGTGCTTCTAGTTCCGACAATGCAGTAATAACCAACGAGTAATCTAGCTAACAATTCCAAAACTACTACCTTATACACACAAGTGTAAAATGATAAAGAATATGTACATAAGGATATATGAATGAGTGATGGTACAGAGCACCATAGGCAAGATACAGTAGATGGTATCGAGTACAGTATATACATATGAGATGAGTATGTAAACAAAGTGGCATAGTTAAAGTGGCTAGTGATACACGTATTACATAAAGATGCAGTAGATGATATAGAGTACAGTATATACGTATGCATATGAGATAAATATGAGATAAATAACATCATTTCCCATCAATTCCCATTATTAAAGTGGCTGGAGTTGAGTCAGTGTATTGGCAGCAGCCACTCAATGTTAGTGGTGGCTGTTTAACAGTCTGTTGCACACTTCGATTGTACAATATTTGCACATTATTATTTAAAAAAAATGTTCAAGATCTGTCAAGTTGGTTGTTTATTATTGCTAGACAGCCATTTTCAAGTCTTGCCATAGATCTTCAAGCCGATTGAAGTTGAAAATGTAACTAGGCCACTCAGGAATATTCAACGTCATCATGGTAAGCAACTCCAGGTAGATTTGGCCTTGTGTTTTATGTTATTGTTCTTTTGAAAGGTGAATTCATCTCCCAGTGTCAGTTGGAAAGCAGACTGAACCAGTTATGCTTGTATTTGTATGTATTAGGACCCAGGAACAGAGAAGAGACGAGGAATCAGTGGGATAAAGATAAGGTCTCCCGAGAGGCAGTGCATTGCTGTGTTACTACAGATCCTGGTTTGATACCGGGCTGTGTCGCAGCCGGTCGCAACCGGGAAACCAATGAGGCGACGCACAATTGGCCCAGCGTCGTCCTGGTTAGGAGAGGGTTTGGCCGGCCGGGATGTCCTTGTCCCATCATGCTCTAGAGACTCCTGTGGCAGGCCGGGCGCAGTGCACGCTGACACGGTCGCCAGGTGTATGGTGTTTCCTCCAACACGTTGGTGCAGCTTGCTTCCGGGTTAAGGGTACATTGTGTCAAGAAGAAGTGCGGCTTGCCGGGGTTGTGTTTCGGAGGACACACGGCTCTCGACCTTCGCCTCTCCTGAGTTCATACGGGAGTTGCAGCGATGAGACAAGACTGTAATTGGAGTCCAACAAGGAGCAGCCATTTACACTCACCTGGAGTCCAACAAGGAGCAGCCATTTACACTCACCTGGAGTCCAACAAGGAGCAGCCAAATTTTGGTTCTAGCTAGTAGAGGGGTGCAGTGGGGGAAGTTGATCATAGTCCAGGAAGGTCCCATTATAATCCTGTTGGATGTTTTGATAGGAAGCATTTAAAGATGCCTAGAGTCTCATGGAATCCTTATTCAGTTCAAAGCGCAGGTCAAAGGTCAAATGTTTTATTTCTTCATGAAGAGTAACAATCCTTTCTTTAGCTGCAACCAGGTCAATACATTTTTCACAAATTAAGGTCCATCAGACCTTTTCCCGTGACAACAACAAGCATTTATCAGATTCTACATTTTATATCATGTGAGTCCCCTTCAGATTCAAATGAGGTTTCACTGCTGCATGCTGACAGTCCAAGGGAACAAACGGGGACTTCAATGCTCCCTCCATGACCACAGACTCCCCCACCAGCCCCCTGCACAGCTGTCTGTCTCTTGCTGAATGTGAGAGCGAGAGAGAAGCGCAGGGGGCCGAGCTACTCACCGACCCGGCTGTGTGTTATCGTTCGGTATACTGTAGCCTCTCAGAGCTGTGTCTGTAGTCTTGGGGAATACAAAACATACAATTACAGCATGTAATGGACAACAATCGAAGTCGCCCTCATACGCTGGAAATGAGCACTTTCCTTCAGTAGTTGTATGAGTTGAGCTCTTTGTTGCCTGGCAACCTGGTTGTTGGTATCCAGCTACTAAGAAACCAGCTACTGAAGCGTTTGGGTTGAAAAGTTGAATGAAAAAAGTTGGTAAATATGTTAAACGCAGAGTTTTGATTAAACGGTTATTAAAAGTAAAAAACGAAACGTTTATTATTATGATATACTGTATATATATATATATATATATATATTTATTAACATCAAATCAATACAAAAATACATTGGGAACACAAGTATATATAAAGAATATACAATGGACATTTAGGCTAGGGGCGGGGCTAGGGGTGGGTTGGAGCTGGGTTAGGGGCGGGGCTGGGGGGGGGTACTATATCACATTACCCAAGGACCTTAACACAGTTATCAATCTAACATGTTTTTGTTAGTAATTGTCTTAAAATATAGTTCAGTTTCTTCTTGTAATGTAAGATAATGTGGTGTTTTGTTTGTAAATTTACATTTGTGAATATGACATTTGCCAAAAAGAATAATGAAATTAATTACATAAAATTGTTTCAATTTATTTTTATCATAGGTAAAGAATCCAAGCTGTACATCAAATCAAATAAAATTGTATTGGTCACATACACGTGTTTAGCAGATGTTATTGCTGGTGTAGCAAAATGCTTGTACTTCTAGTTCCAACAGTGCAGTAATATCTAACAAATAATCTAACAATTCCACATCTACCTAATACACACAAATCTAAGGAAAGGAATGGATTTAAGAATATACAAATATATGGACGAGCAATGTCAGAGCTGCATAGACTAAGATATAGTATAGAGTACAGTATAAACATATGAAATGAGTAATACATAGACTAAAATACAGTATAGAGTACAGTGTAAACATATGTGTAAACATTATTGAAGTAGCATTACTAAAGTAATGCTGTATAAGCATTACTAGTGTTCCATTTATTAAAGTGGCCAATGATTTCAAGTCTGACTTTACATCTCTCCCCAATAGTGTAGAATCTTCATAAACGTGTTCAATTATAAATCTACTGATGTCTTGCCACAGATTCCTTACATGAATACAATGCCAAAAAAGAGTCAGGTAGCCAAGATGCAACAAACAGCAACAGTAGGCGTGTTTTTTTAAATAAAAATGTACGGAATTCAGTTTATTTTTATCCTAAAAAAAAACCTCCTTAGTCCTTGCCGATGACAAGCTTACCCATAACATGATGCAGCCACATACATGGTAATTCAAAACATTATTTAACTTTGACATTATGAGGTACCCTGTGTAGGCCGGAGAGACATAATCTAAATTGAATCCATATTCAATTCAAAAAGAACATTTGGAAAAGGTCAAAGGGTGTGAACTTTCTGAAGTCACTGTGTATATTTGAGCAATTACATTTACGTTTGATACATAAGTATATTTAAAACCAAATAATTTTACTCAAGTAGTACTAAATGTAATCAAAAATACAATCTATGTAATTCCTAAAAGTTAGTATTTATCATCAGAGGCCATGAGCAATAACTAGTAATGCTGCACACTCAAAGAAAGCTTAAAATCTCAACTTTCTGGTCAAATTTGTTATTAATTGCTGAGGTGTTGTAACTTCTGAGGACACAGGCTCTAGCACTCAGTACAAATATTATAAATATTTTATATAACTAAACTGGATGAGTAAGGCTTGAAATGACTCATAAGCTTTATAAATATAGTCTATTCAAATTATAAAACGACTAAGTATAGGATTTAACCTTCCTTATGAGTGTAAAATACATATTTGTATGTTGTTTTATCTATTTCCTATTTTCTAACGGTCTTGATCAAAGCTCCCATCACTGTGAATGTCTCACAGAGCTCTAGCTTGGCTTCCTGAACTCGTTACGAACTCGTCATTCTTATCATATTAATTTTGTCTATGACAAATAGAAAGTGTTTTCTGTTTAAAAGCCAGGAATTATTTGAGATGAAAGGGTATACATCGATCTCTGAATGTGCTACAGTGATGAAACCACTTTCCCCTGCAGCGCTGTAAGGATTGCAGAAACGTGCTTTGTCAGGGTTCAGCCATGAGTTGATGGACAGTCGGAAGAAAGAATACAATGGTAGGCGTGCCATCCCAGCTTCAAGTGGATTCAGATTTCACATCCTGTCACACAGGCTCAGACAAAATATTACTGTGTCCGTGCGAACCACCCTTTCGCTCAATTTAATCCATTTCGATCTTCGATCTACATTTCGATCTACGATTTACAATCAAATATATCGGCTGGAACCAGAACCAGGCAGGTCTCCTAACCTGGGAATGTGTATCTACACTGCACCTCACTACACTGCACCTCACTACACTGCACCTCACGACACCTCACCACACTACACCTCACTACACTACACTACACTACACCTCACTACACTACACCTCACTACACTACACTAGACCTCACTACACTACACCACACTGCACCTCACTACACTGCACCTCACGACACCTCACCACACTACACTACACTACACTACACTACACTACACTACACTACACTACACCTCACTACAACTCACTACACTACACCTCACTACACCTAACTACACCTCACTCCACTCCACTACACCTCACTACACTGCAAGTCACGACACCTCACCACACTACACCTCACTACACTACACTACACCTCACTACACCTCACCTCACTACACTACACATCACCTCACAACACTACATACACCTCACTACACTACACTAGACCTCACTACACTACACTACACTACACCTCACTACACCTCACCTCACTACACCTCACTACACTACACTACACTACACCTCACAACACTACACTACACCTCACTACACAACACCTCACTACACCTCACAACACTACACTACACCTCACTACACAACACCTCACTACACCTCACTACACTACACTACACTACACCTCACAACACTACACTACACCTCACTACACAACACCTCACTACACTACACTAGACCTCACTACACTACACTACACCTCACTACACTACACCTCACTACACCTCACCTCACTACACTACACTAGACCTCACTACACTACACTATATATCACTACACTACACTACACTACACCTCACTACAGCTCACCTCACTACACTACACCTCCCTATACCTCACTACACCTCACTACATCTCACTTCACTAAAACCTCATTACATTACACTTCACTACACCTCACTCCACTCCACTACACTTCACTACACCTTACTACACTAAACCTTACCACACCACACTTCACTACACCTCACTACACTTCACTACACCTCACTACACCTTACTACACTACACCTCACTACAACTCACTACACTACACCTCACTACACCTAACTACACCTCACTCCACTCCACTACACTTCACTACACCTTACTACACTAAACCTTACCACACCACACTTCACTACACCTCACTAAACATCACTTCACTTCACTACACTTCACTATACTAAACCTCACTACACAACACTTCACTACACCTCACTACACTTCAATTCACCTCACTACACCAAACTACAACTCGCTACACTAAACCTCACTACACCTCACTACACCAACCCTCAATACACCTAATTTTGCCTCACTATACCTCACTACACCTCACTACACCTCACAACACCTGTCTTTACCAAAACCTCACTACACCTCACTACACTATACTCCATCTCACTACACCTCACTACACTACACCTCACTACACCTCACTACACTAAAATCTTGTTACACTACACTTCACTACACCTCATTACACCTCACTACACTTCACTACACCTCACTACACCTCACTACACTACACTACACCTCACTACACTACACTATACCTCACTACACTACACTTCACTTCACTACACTTCACTATACTAAACCTCACTACAACTCACTTCACTACACCTCACTACACTTCACTACACCTCACTACACCTCACTACACTACACTACACCTCACTACACTACACTATACCTCACTACACTACACCTCACTACACCTCACTAAACCTCACTACACTTCACTACACCTCACTACACCTCGCTACACCTCACTACACCTCACTACAACTCACTACACCTCACTACACCTCACAACACCTGTCTTTACCAAAACCTCACTACACCTCACTACACTATACTCCATCTCACTACACTTCACTACACTACACCTCACTACACCTCACTACACTAAAATCTTGTTACACTACACTTCACTACACCTCATTACACCTCACTACACTTCACTACACCTCACTACACCTCACTACACTACACTACACCTCACTACACTACACTATACCTCACTACACTACACTTCACTTCACTACACTTCACTATACTAAACCTCACTACAACTCACTTCACCACACCTCACTACACCTCACCACACCTCACCACACCCCACTACACTACACTACACTACACTGCACTTCACTACATCTCACTACATTGCACTACACCTCACCACACTGCACTACACCTCAATACACTACACTACACCTCACTACACCTCACAACACCTGTCTTTACCAAAACCTCACTACACCTCACTACACTATACTCCATCTCACTACACCTCACTACACTACACCTCACTACACTAAAATCTTGTTACACTACACTTCACTACACCTCATTACACCTCACTACACTTCACTACACCTCACTACACCTCACTACACTACACTACACCTCACTACACTACACTATACCTCACTACACTACACTTCACTTCACTACACTTCACTATACTAAACCTCACTACAACTCACTTCACTACACCTCACTACACCTCACCACACCTCACCACACCCCACTACACTACACTACACTACACTGCACTTCACTACATCTCACTACATTGCACTACACCTCACCACACTGCACTACACCTCAATACACTACACCTCACCACACCTCACCACACTACACCTCAATGCACTACACCTACCTACACTACACTACACTTCAGTACACCACACCTCGCCTCACCTCACTACAACTCACTTCATTAAAACCTCGTTACACTACACTTCACTACAACTCACAACACCTCACAACACCTCAATACACCTTACTACACTAACCTACACTACACATCACTTCACTACACCTCACTACGCTACACCTCGCGTCACTACACTAAACCTCACTACCTTAAACCTCGCTACACTACACCTCACTACACTACCTCTCACTACACCACACCTCATTACACTACACCTAACTACACCTCACTACAACTCACTACACTACACCTCGCTACACTACACCTCACTACAGTACCACTCATTACACCACACCTCACTACAACTCACTACACTTCACTACATCTCACTACACTTCACTACACTACACTACACTACACTTCACTTCACTACACTACACTACACTACAGTACACTACACCTCACTACACCTCACTACACTTCACTACACTACACCTCACTACACTTCAGTGCACTACACTACACTACACCTCACTACACTACACCTCACTACACCTCACTACACTTCACTACACCTCAATACACCCCACTACACTTCACTACACCTCACTACACTTCACTACACCTCGCTACACCTCACTACACTACACTACACCTCACCTCACCTCACCTCACTTCGCTTCACTACACTACACTTCACTAAACTACATTTCACTACACTACACTACACTTCACTACACTAAACTACACTTCACTACACTACACTACACCCCACTACACCTCACTACACTACACCTCACTACACCACACCTCATTACACTACACCTAACTACACCTCACTACAACTCACTACACTACACCTAACTACACCTCGCTACACTACACCTCACTACAGTACCACTCACTACACCACACCTCACTACACCTCACTACACTTCACTACATCTCACTACACTTCACTACACTACACTACACTACACCTCACTACACTACACCTCACTACAACTCACTACACTTCACTACACTACACCTCACTACACTACACTTCAGTGCACTACACTACACTACACCTCACTACACTACACCTCACTACACCTCATTACAGTACCACTCACTACAGCACACCTCACTACACCTCACTACACTTCACTACATCTCACTACACTACACCTCACTACACTACACCTCACTACACCTCACTACACTTCACTACACTACACCTCACTACACTACACTTCAGTGCACTACACTACACTACACCTCACTACACTACACCTCACCTCACCTCACTACACTTCACTACACCTCAATACACCCCACTACACTTCACTACACCTCACCACACTTCACTACACCTCGCTACACCTCACTACACTACACTACACCTCACCTCACCTCACTTCGCTTCACTACACTACACTTCACTACACTACACTACACTTCACTACACTAAACTACACTTCACTACACTACACTACACCCCACTACCCCTCACTACACTACACCTCACTACACCTCACTACACTTCACTACACCTCACTACTCTTTACTACACCTCACTACACCTCACTACACCTCACTACACTTCACTACACCTCACTACAGTACACCTCACTACACTACACCTCACTACACTACACCTCACGTCACTACACCTCACTACACTACACCTCACTACACTACACCTCACTACACTACACCTCACTACACTTCACTACACCTCACTACACTTCACTACACCTCACTTCTCTTCACTACACCTCACTACACCTCACTACACTTCACCTCACCTCACTACACTTCACTTCACCACACTACACTTCACTACACTACACTACACTTCACTACACTTCACTACACTACACTACACTTCACTTCACTACACTACACTACACTACACTTCACCACACTACACTTCCCTACACTTCACTTCACTACACTACACCTCACCTCACTACACTTCACTTCACTACACTACACTACACTACACTTCACTTCACTACACTACACTACACTTCACTACACTTCACCACACTACACTTCACTACACTTCACTACACTACACTACACTTCACTACACTACACTTCACTACACTACACTACACTTCACTACACTTCACTACACTGCACTTCACTACACTTCACTACACTACACTACACTTCACTACACTTCACTACACTACACTTCACTACACTATACTACACTTCACTTCAATACACTTCACTTCACTTCACTACACTACACTTCACTACACTTCACTACACTATAGTACACTACAGCACAGCCCATGATTACAGTGGTGTCCTGCTCCACAGAATCCTATTTGTGACCCTCCACTCCACCGGGCAGTCAGAGACCCTGAAGAACCCAGGACAGCACGGCTGTTACCTCACTATGGCCCTCCTCTCCACCGGGCAGTCAGAGACCCTGAAGAACCCAGGACAGCACGGCTGTTACCTCACTATGGCCCTCCTCTCCACCGGGCAGTCAGAGACCCTGAAGAACCCAGGACAGCACGGCTGTTACCTCACAGATCCAAAACATGATAACTGAAACACTAATTTACACAGTAGCATTCTCACTTATACACACTTCTTCCAAAGTGCACACTTTGGTCGAAGGGTGGAGGATCAGGACGTAGCCATGTTCCAAACCAGCTCTACCCATGAGACACTGCAGCTGTTTACCCACAGTGCTTAGTTTGTAAATCGGGTGGTCCTGGAACAAAAAGTGATCGATATAGTGGTGACATGGGGAGCTCTGATGTACCGGAGTGCATGAGAACACATACTGGTGGCAGAGAGCAGTAGAGTTGAAGCACTTATAGTTGCACACATGGGGAACATTTTCAGTAGTGTAAGGTCTGGGAAAAATGTGTCCCTTCTATCAACGCATTTCATGCAGTTCTACGACAATTCACACGGCTGGAGACTTTGGCAGAATATTTTTTAATGCAGCACAAACGATCGTAATGACAGACTACTTTGACACTGACAAACTGAGAATCAGAGATCAATAAAAACGACCTTGAATCCATCAATATCCTGCCCGAGGTGTGTGGAAACCTAAGCTACAGTATGAGGAGGAAATGATGGTCCTAAAAATTCTTCCCAGTTTCACTGATTCACACGACGCGCAGCTCACTCCCAGGTGCTCCTTCCAAAAGCCTATCTCTCTTGTTTTACTTTGTAAAACAATAGTTGGAAGTTGGTCAAATATTTTGGTGGCCGACAGGTTCAGGTTCCTCTTCTCTTTTCAGCAGGAGCAATTTGCTTTCCAACCTGTGATTCCCTGCGACTGTATTTAAAGTATTGTGATTAGGCCTGTTGTCTGCATGCTGTTTCTATATGACAGATTTAGCACGTGTTCCCGACTGTAGACTATAACTGGCTATTCTAAATGATTTCATTTCCTTCTGAAAAGACAGCAGTAATTGTATAATGTTGGCAAATTTATTTGACTTTCTCAGGGGTTCTGCAGCTTCTAAGGAACGCTTTGCACAGCTATGATCCTATAAGGAAATGAATGATGAAGTGAAACGCTGGAGGGCTGAGAGTTGCAGGATCATGTCTATCAGAGCTGAGAGAATGAGAGAGATGATAGAACAGGAATCTCATTCTAGTTCACATTCGGGATGCGGGGGGGGGGGGGGGGGCAGGAGAATTAAGTCGAATTAACTTTGTCTGTTTGTAACATCTTTAATTGAACATTTTTACATTGCAAAAGTGAAAATTATTTTTCATGCCATGAGAGATACCGGATCTGACCAAATATGTTCAGGAACAAAACAGTCCAGAACGGAGAAGTGTCCTATTCTGTTCCGGCTGGATCCAGCTCAAATTCAGCACTGTATACCCATAAACCCCTGCAGAGTAGGGTGATTGGACAGCCTCCTTGTGCAGAGTAGTGATTGGACAGCCTCCTTCTGCAGAGTAGTGATTGGACAGCCTCCTCCTGCAGAGTAGTGATTGGACAGCCTCCTCCTGCAGAGTAGTGATTGGACAGCCTCCTTCTGCAGAGTAGTGATTGGACAGCCTCCTCCTGCAGAGTAGTGATTGGACAGCCTCCTCCTGCAGAGTAGAGATTGGACAGCCTCCTCCTGCAGAGTAGTGATTGGACAGCGTCCTTCTGCAGAGTAGTGATTGGACAGCCTCCTTCTGGAGAGTGATTGGAGAGCCTCCTGCAGAGACCAAGGCTTCCTGAATGTAGTCGTATAGCAGGAGGAAGAAAACAACTTTATTTATCCATGATAGAAAAGACTGAATTAATTATTCAATAACTTCTAGCACCGTCCCCACAGAGAAAACAGCATCTGTTGTTTAGAATGAACACACACACACACACACACACACATTCAGACAGACAAAAGGAATCTAGTTAGAAACTCTCACATCCCTCCCAGAGAAAACAGTCATAAACACGAGTCACAGTAGTACAGCATCTAGTCTCAGTAACACAGCATCTAGTCACAGTAGTACAGCATCTAGTCACAGTAGTACAGCATCTAGTCACAGTAGTACAGCATCTAGTCACAGTAGTACAGCATCTAGTCTCAGTAACACAGCATCTAGTCACAGTAGTACAGCATCTAGTCACAGTAGTACAGCATCTAGTCACAGTAGTACAACATCTAGTCTCAATAACACAGCATATAGTCACAGTAACACAGCATCTAGTCACAGTAACACAGCATCTAGTCACAGTAGTACAGCATTTAGTCTCAGTAACACAGCATCTAGTCTCAGTAACACAGCATCTAATCACAGTAACACAGCATCTAGTCTCAGTAACACAGCATCTAGTCACAGTAGTACAGCATCTAGTCATAGTAGTACAGCATCTAATCACAGTAGTACAGCATCTAGTCACAGTAACACAGCATCTAGTCACAGCAGTACAGCATCTAGTCTCAGTAACACAGCATCTAATCACAGTAACACAGCATCTAGTCTCAGTAACACAGCATCTAGTCACAGTAGTACAGCATCTAGTCATAGTAGTACAGCATCTAATCACAGTAGTACAGCATCTAGTCACAGTAACACAGCATCTAGTCACAGCAGTACAGCATCTAGTCACAGTAACACAGCATCTTGTCACAGTAACACAGCATCTAGTCACAGCAGTAGAGCATCTAGTCACAGTAGTACAGCATCTAGTCACAGTAACATGACATCTAGTTACAGCAGTACAGCATCTAGTCACAGTAACACATCATCTAATCACAGTAACACAGCATCTAGTCACAGTAACACAGCATCTAGTCACAGTAGTACAACATCTAGTCACAGTAACACAGCATCCAATCACAGTAACACAGCATCTAGTCACAGTAACACAGCATCTAGTCACAGTAGTACTGCATCTAGTCACAGTAGTACAGCATCTAGTCACAGTAACACAGCATCTAGTCACAGTAGTACTGCATCTAGTCACAGTAGTACAGCATCTAGTCTCAGTAACACAGCATCTAGTCACAGTAGTACAGCATCTAGTCACAGTAGTACAGCATCTAGTCACAGTAGTACAGCATCTAGTCACAGTAACACAGCATCTAGTCACAGCAGTACTGCATCTAGTCACAGTAGTACAGCATCTAGTCACAGTAACACAGCATCTAGTCACAATTGTACCTCATCTAGTCACAGTAACACAGCATCTAGTCACAGTAACTCGGCATCTAGTCAAAGCAGTACAACATCTAGTCACAGTAACATGACATCTAGTTACAGCAGTACAGCATCTAGTCACAGTAACACAGCATCTAATCACAGTAACACAGCATTTAGTCACAGTAACAAAGCATCTAGTAACAGTAGTACAGCATCTAGTCACAGTAGTACAGCATCTAGTCACAGTAGTACAGCATCTAGTCACAGTAGTACAGCATCTAGTCAGTATAACACAGCATCTAGTCACAGTAGTACAGCATCTAGTCACAGTAGTACAGGATCTAGTCACAGTAGTACAGCATCTAGTCACAGTAGTACAGCATCTAGTCAGTAAAACACAGCATCTAGTCACAGTAGTACAGCATCTAGTCACAGTAGTACAGCATCTAGTCACAGTAGTACAGCATCTAGTCACAGTAGTACAGCATCTAGTCTCAATAACACAGCATATAGTCACAGTAACACAGCATCTAGTCACAGTAACACAGCATCTAGTCTCAGTAACACAGCATCTAGTCTCAGTAACACAGCATCTAGTCACAGTAACACAGCATCTAATCACAGTAACACAGCATCTAGTCACAGTAACAAAGCATCTAGTAACAGTAGTACAGCATCTAGTCACAGTAGTACAGCATCTAGTCACAGTAGTACAGCATCTAGTCAGTATAACACAGCATCTAGTCACAGTAGTACAGCATCTAGTCACAGTAGTACAGCATCTAGTCATAGTAGTACAGCATCTAATCACAGTAGTACAGCATCTAGTCACAGTAACACAGCATCTAGTCACAGTAACACAGCATCTAGTCTCAGTAACACAGCATCTAGTCACAGTAACACAACATCTAGTCACCGTAACTCGGCATCTAGTCAAAGCATTACAGCATCTAGTCACAGTAGTACAGCATCTAGTCACAGAAACAAAACATCTAGTTACAGCAGTACAGCATCTAGTCACAGTAACACAGCATCTAATCACAGTAACACAGCATCTAGTCACATTAACACAGCATCTAGTCACAGTAGTACAACATCTAGTCACAGTAACACAGCATCCAATCACAGTAACACAGCATCTAGTCACAGTAACACAGCATCTAGTCACAGTAACACAGCATCTAGTCACAGTAACACAGCATCTAGTCTCAGTAACACAGCATCTAGTCACAGCAGTACTGCATCTAGTCACAGTAGTACAGCATCTAGTCACAGTAACACAGTATCTAGTCACAATTGTACCTCATCTAGTCACAGTAACACAGCATCTAGTCACAGTAACTCGGCATCTAGTCAAAGCAGTACAACATCTAGTCACAGTAACATGCCATCTAGTTACAGCAGTACAGCATCTAGTCACAGTAACACAGCATCTAATCACAGTAACACAGCATTTAGTCACAGTAACAAAGCATCTAGTAACAGTAGTACAGCATCTAGTCACAGTAGTACAGCATCTAGTCACAGTAGTACAGCATCTAGTCACAGTAGTACAGCATCTAGTCAGTATAACACAGCATCTAGTCACAGTAGTACAGCATCTAGTCACAGTAGTACAGCATCTAGTCACAGTAGTACAGCATCTAGTCACAGTAGTACAGCATCTAGTCTCAGTAACACAGCATATAGTCACAGTAACACAGCATCTAGTCACAGTAACACAGCATCTAGTCTCAGTAACACAGCATCTAGTCTCAGTAACACAGCATCTAGTCACAGTAACACAGCATCTAATCACAGTAACACAGCATCTAGTCACAGTAACAAAGCATCTAGTAACAGTAGTACAGCATCTAGTCACAGTAGTACAGCATCTAGTCACAGTAGTACAGCATCTAGTCAGTATAACACAGCATCTAGTCACAGTAGTACAGCATCTAGTCACAGTAGTACAGCATCTAGTCATAGTAGTACAGCATCTAATCACAGTAGTACAGCATCTAGTCACAGTAACACAGCATCTAGTCACAGTAACACAGCAACTAGTCACAGTAACACAGCATCTAGTCACAGTAACACAGCATCTAGTCACAGTAACACATCATCTAGTCTCAGTAACACAGCATCTAGTCACAGCAGTACTGCATCTAGTCAAAGTAACACAGCAAAGCATTACAACATCTATTCACAGTAGTACAGCATCTAGTCACAGTAGTACAGCATCTAGTCACAGTAACACAGCATCTAGTCACAGTAGTACAGCATCTAGTCACAGTAACACAGCATCTAATCACAGTAACACAGCATCTAGTCACAGTAGCACAGCATCTAGTCACAGTAGTACAACATTTAGTCACAGTAGTACAGCATCTAGTCACAGTAACACAGCATCTAGTCACAGTAGTACAGCATCTAGTCACAGTAACACAGCATCTAATCACAGTAACACAGCATCTAATCACAGTAACACAGCATCTAGTCACAGTAACACAGCATCTAGTCTCAGTAACACAGCATCTAGTCACAGTAGTACAGCATCTAGTCACAGTAGGACAGCATCTAGTCACAGTAACACAGCATCTAGTCACAGTAACACAGCATCTAGTCACAGTAACACAACATCTAGTCACAGTAACAAAACATCTAGTCACAGTAACACAGCATCTAATCACAGTAACACAGCATCCAGTCACAGTAAAACAGCATCTAGTCATAGTAACACAGCATCTAGTCACAGTAGTACAGCATCTAGTCACAGTAACACAGCAACTAGTCACAGTAACACAACATCTAGTCACAGTAACACAATATCTAGTCACAGCAGTACAGCATCTTGTCACAGTGACACAGCATCTAGTCATAGTAACACAGCATCTAGTCACAGTAGTACAGCATCTAGTCACAGTAGTACAGCATCTAGTCACAGGAACACAGCATCTAGTCACAGTAGTACAGCATATAGTCCCAGTAATATAGCATCTAATAACAGTACCAGACTATCTAGTCACAGTAGCACAGTATCTAGTCACAGTAGTACAACATCTAGTCACAGTAGTACAGCATCTAGTCACAGTTGTACAGCATCTAGTCACAGTAATACAGCATCTAGTCACAGTAACACAACATCTAGTCACACTAACACAACATCTAGTCACAGTAGTACAGCATCTAGTCACAGTAATACAGCATCTAGTCATAGTAACACAGCATCTAGTCACAGTAGTACAGCATCTAGTCACAGTAACACAGCATCTAGTCACAGTAACACAGCAACTAGTCACAGTAACACAACATCTAGTCACAGTAACACAATATCTAGTCACAGCAGTACAGCATCTTGTCACAGTAACACAGCATCTAGTCATAGTAACACAGCATCTAGTCACAGTAGTACAGCATCTAGTCACAGTAGTACAGCATCTAGTCACAGTAACACAGCATCTAGTCACAGTAGTACAGCATATAGTCCCAGTAATATAGCATCTAATAACAGTACCAGAGCATCTAGTCACAGTAGCACAGTATCTAGTCACAGTAGTACAACATCTAGTCACAGTAGTACAGCATCTAGTCACAGTTGTACAGCATCTAGTCACAGTAATACAGCATCTAGTCTCAGTAACACAGCATCTAGTCACAGTAGTACAGCATCTAGTCACAGTAGTACAGCATTTAGTCACAGTAACACAGCATCTAGTCACAGTAACACAGCATCTAGTCACAGTAACACAGCATCTAGTCACAGTAGTACAGCATTTAGTCACAGTAACACAGCATCTAGTCACAGTAACACATTATCTAGTCACAGTAACACAACATCTAGTCACAGTAGTACTGCATCTAGTCACAGTAACACAGCATCTAGTCACAGTAACACAGCATCTAGTCACAGTAGTACACCATCTATTCCCAGTAGTACAGGCATTGAGCACATAATTCTAAAGCCCATACTACTCTCAGAGGGACTGACTGTGCCTTGTGGTAATAACTTGGTTTGCTAGAAAATTAACTAGGTTAGAATATTGTTTTCAATTCATCCTACACACCCATATACTGACTGATTGTATAAGATCAGAGCTGACACAGTGATTTACAATACAGTATGAAGGACATGGGACAAAGGAAATCTAGACATTTAGCATGTTTTATTTATTTAACCCTTATTTTAAGAGGGTTCATGTTGAGAACTAGGTTTCTTGTACAAAAGAGCCCTGCAGAAATGAAACCACAGACACATCAAACACAAGACGTCTGCTGTGCTGGGAACATACAGTATCTGTACATGTCTAACTCAACTACATGGTACCCCTGCACATCCAGTCTGAACTGGTAACACCTTGAATACAGCCATGTTGTTACCTGGTACTCCCTGTATATAGGCATGTTATTACCTTGTACTTCCTGTATATAGCCATGTTATTACCTGGTACTCCTTGTATATAGTCATGTTATTACCTTGTACTTCCTGTATATAGCCATGTTATTACCTGGTACTCCCTGTATATAGTCATGTTATTACCTGGTACTCCCTGTATATAGCCATGTTATTACCTGGTACTCTGTGTATATAGCCATGTTATTACCTCCCTGTTTATAGCCATGTTATTACCTGGTACTCCCTGTATATAACCATGTTATTACCTTGTACTTCCTGTATATAGCCATGTTATTACCTGGTACTCCCTGTATATAGCCATGTTATTACCTGGTACTCCCTGTATATAGTAATGTTATTACCTCCCTGCATATAACCATGTTGTTACCTGGTACTCCCTGTATATAGTCATGTTATTACCTCCCTGTATATAACCATGTTGTTACCTGGTACTCCCTGTATATAGTCATGTTATTACCTCCCTGTATATAACCATGTTGTTACCTGGTACTCCCTGTATATAACCATGTTGTTACCTGGTACTCCCTGTATATAACCATGTTATTACCTGGTACTCCCTGTATATAACCATGTTATTACCTGGTACTCCCTGTATATAGTCATGTTATTACCTGGTACTCCTTGTATATAGTCATGTTATTACCTGGTACTCCTTGTATATAGTCATGTTATTACCTTGTACTCCCTGTATGTAGCCATGTTACTACCTGGTACTTCCTGTATATAGTCATGTTATTACCTTGTACTTCCTGTATATAGCAATGTTATTACCTGGTACTCCCTGTATATAGTAATGTTATTACCTCCCTGCATATAACCATGTTGTTACCTGATACTCCCTGTATATAGTCATGTTATTACCTCCCTGTATATAACCATGTTGTTACCTGGTACTCCCTGTATATAGTCATGTTATTACCTCCCTGTATATAACCATGTTGTTACCTGGTACTCCCTGTATATAGTCATGTTATTACCTCCCTGTATATAACCATGTTGTTACCTGGTACTCCCTGTATATAGTCATGTTATTACCTCCCTGTATATAACCATGTTGTTACCTGGTACTCCCTGTATATAACCATGTTGTTACCTGGTACTCCCTGTATATAGTCATGTTATTACCTCCCTGTATATAACCATGTTGTTACCTGATACTCCCTGTATATAGCCATGGTATTACCTCCCTGTATATAGCCATGTTATTACCTGGTACTCCCTGTATATAGTCATGTTATTACCTGGTACATCCTGTATATAACCATGTTGTTACCTGGTACTCCCTGTATATAGCCATGTTATTACCTCCCTGTATATAACCATGTTATTACCTGGTACTCCCTGTATATAGCCATGGTATTACCTCCCTGTATATAGCCATGTTATTACCTGGTACTCCCTGTATATAGTCATGTTATTACCTGGTACATCCTGTATATAACCATGTTGTTACCTGGTACTCCCTGTATATAGCCATGTTATTACCTCCCTGTATATAACCATGTTGTTACCTGGTACTCCCTGTATATAGTCATGTTATTACCTCCCTGTATATAACCATGTTATTACCTTGTACTCCCTGTATATAGCCATGTTATTACCTGGTACTCCCTGTATATAACCATGTTATTGCCTGGTAGTCCCTGTATATATCCATGTTATTACCTGGTACTCCTGCCGATCCACTCTGCACTGGTAACATACTACAACCACTACTACCATAGTCAAATCCCCGAGCTGACAAGGTACAATCTGTCATTCTGCCCCTGAACAAGGCAGTTAACCCACTGTTCCTAGGCCATCATTGAAACTTCCCTAGTTAAAGAAAGGTAAAATATATATATATATATATTTTTTAACTGCTACCACTATCAGTATAGTAGGGTATACTATAGTAACACTGTACATATAAGACCTTTACCAGACGGACAGATTATGCTTCAACAGCTTTGTGAGTTCAGTTCAGAAAAGCCACAAAGACCCCAGTTTCTACATTACAGCCAGTGGTCTAGTACATGTTGTGGTCACTGTTTTGTGAGCTAAAACACCATAAGAAAAAAGTTAATCATTATTTTCATACTACATTTATTTAGAAAACCAAAGCAACCTATCATGTGAGCTGAAACTGTTAAATGTAGAAAGATTATTATCTTGAAAAAGCAACAGACCAACAGACCTATCATCTAGCAGCATCCAAATGTTGGAATCCTCTCCAAAACAAAACACTATATCCCAAATGGCACCCTATTCCCTACATAGTGCACTACTTTAGACCAGAGCCCTATGGCACGCTATTCCCTATTTAGTGCACTTATTTTGACCAGAGCTCTGGGACACAATCAACAAGAATAATCATTTGTATATTTTTGTATAATTCTGCCCTGTAAATTAAGCTTCATACGTACTTTACAACAAAAACAGAGCTTTTTCCTAACTTAGTGCTGAAAAAGGAAAATCTATATTTGATGCTTATTAATTAATCAAATGAACAACTTCAGGTGAAATCAGTTTCAATAAATATGAAATACAACAAGACACTTCAGTGGAGGAGCTTATGTACAGAGAGAGACATTTTGACATTGTGAGTGTGATTGGCTGTATCCTACATGGCACCCTATATAGTGCACTACTTTAGACCAGGGCCCTATGCACCCTATTCCCTACATAGTGCACTACTGTAGACCAGAGCCCTATGGGCCCAGATTGCTACTGTGATTATAACGCATTCGGGCCTGCATCCCAAATGGCACCCTATTCCTAGAGTGTAGAGCACTACTTTTGACCAAAGTCTTGACCAAAAGTAGTGCACTACGTAGGGAATAGTGTGCCTTGTGGCATGCGGGCCAGGTTTGTGTATCAGCTGAGCGATCCATGGACAAGGCAAGAGTCGTAACAAGGAAAGCAAAGAGAAAGGAGCCATACTGTTCTACACCTATATTAACACACAGACCCAGCCTCTTGTAGGATATCAGCACATGTCAAATACAACCATCATTCTCCCCACAGGAACTGCTTACATTTGTGCTGCTAACTTTCTAAAACACACTTTTATAATAACAACTACTTTGTTATTGCTAAGACGTGATGACAGCAGCATATAAACAGACTAGTGATAGAACAGGTTTTAGAAATGCTGTCGAATGAAAACCTTGTAACTCCATTTTTTGCAATTTTACCATTTTGTATTTATTTTTATTTGTTTACAGAAATTGAAAGCAGTAACTCCCCATAGTGTACTCTCAACACTTCATGACTCTAGGACAAGAAATTGATTTTAGTTTTTTTTAACTTTGGAGGTTTCGTAAATTGTTAATGGGAAAATATGGCAGTTTTTCCCATTTCCTGAAAATGTTCTGTTGTGGAGATAAGAAGTTTTCATCCGACAGCGACAACAGGAGAGCACCTTCTAACATCAACCCTACTGCCCCTTCGTGATTCTATATTACAACATTGAAGAACATAAAGATTAAACATAACTATGTAAAATCAAAGCGTTTGGATCAAACATCAGGTTGGCTTCTAAGTGTTTGTGACTTTAGGAACGTTGAGGAAACAGACAGTAAAAAATACTTCTCAGGTCAGTTGGGCTACATTCTTTAATCCCACTGTGCCTTTTCAGTCCAGGTCTGCCACATGGTTGGTGCAGATAGCAGACCATGTTGATTCCTGGTGCAGATAGCAGACCATGTTGATTCCTGGTGCAGATAGCAGACATTAAGTTGATTCCTCTTGGTGCCTCGTGGTGCAGATAAAGGAACAGACATTAAGTTGATTCCTCTTGGTGCCGATAGCAGACAATAAGTTGATTCTTCTTAAGGGGTTCCCCAGAGGACAGAGGGATTCCCCAGGACAGAGGGGTTCCCCAGGGGACAGAGAAATAGGGGTTCCACAGGAGACAGAGAAAGAGGGGTTCCCCAGGGGACAGAGAAAGAGGGTTCCCTAGGGGACAGAGAAAGAGGGGTCCCCCAGGGGACAGAGAAAGAGGGGTCCCTCAAGGGACAGAGAAAGAGGGGTTCCCCAGGGGACAGAGAAAGAGGGCTTCCCCAGGGGACAGAGAAAGAGGGGTTCCCCAGGGGACAGAGAAAGAGGGATCCCCAGGGGACAGAGAAAGAGGGGTTCCCCAGGGGACAGAGAAAGAGGGGTTCCCAAGGGAACAGAGAAAGAGGGATCCCCAGGGGACAGAGAAAGAGGGGTTCCCCAGGGGACAGAGAAAGAGGGGATCCCCAGGGGACAGAGAAAAAGGGGTTCCCCAGGACAGAGGGATCCCCAGGGGACAGAGAAAGAGGGGTTCCCCAGGGGACAGATAAAGAGGGGTCCCCCAGGACAGGCTCTCCCACACAGCACAGGGTTTCCTTGAATAGTTATGTTTTTGTCCCTGGGGCCCCAGGGAGTTTGTAGTTTGTAGAAATGTTCTGTCCATGTGGCATTCGAGAAGTCAAGTCCCCCAAGGCAGTAGAGGGTTCCATTGCTCCTTGGGCAGTAGGTCTCGCTCAGTGCAGTAGTATGGCAGTAGTCCTCAGAGTTCTGTTACCCCCTGGGGTAGTAGAGTTCCATTGTTCCCCAGGGGCATTAATAGTCCAGTAGAGTTTCAGGGTTTCTTGTCGATAGTGTGGAAGAACCATTCAGTAAACTTCCTGAGTTGAGCGGCTGATGTCTGACTCTCCTCCTGTAGTCTCATGTTGTCTTGTCTCAGGTGCTGCACCTCTACCTGCAGCAACACCTTGTCCTCCTTCTCCTGGTAGGGAGAGAGAACATATCATATTAACACTGACCTCTAACCACTGACCCCTAACCCTGACCCAAACCCTAACCTCTACTTGCAGCAACACCTCCTGGTCCTCCTCCCGAGGAGGATATCAACACTCAACATTAGGGTTTTGTCTGAAATGGATGCCATTTCAGATGGAGGCTAACAGTATCTTATCACTCACTTGGAATAAAGTATGGGTTCACAAATAGCTGTAAAATTACAGCTTGTTCTTGGCTTATAAAACTAACTACACCATACCTTAACAGCATTACACCATTACAGCATTACACCATACCATTACAGCATTATACCATTACACCATACCATTACACCATTATACTACACCACACCATTACAGCATACCATTACAGCATTACACCATACCATTACAGCATTATACCATTACAGCATTACACCATACCATTACACCATTACAAAATACCATTACAGCATTACACCATTACACCATTACACCATACCATTACAATGTTATACAATTACACCATATCATTACACCATTACACCATATTATTACACCATACCATTACAGCATTATACCATTACAGCATTATACCATTAAGGCATACCATTAAAGCATTACACCATACCATTACAGCATTATACCATTACACCATTACACCATACCATTAGAACATTACACCATACCATTACAGCATTATACCATACTAATACACCATACCATTACACCATTACACCATTAAACCATACTATTAGAGCATTTCACCATACTATTACACCATACCATTACAGCATTATACCATTACACCATTACACCATACCATTACAGCATTACACCATACTATTACACCATACCATTACAGCATTACACCATACCATTACAGCATTATACCATTACAGCATTACAGCATAAAATTACACCATTACACCATACCATTACGTCATTATACCATTACACCATTACACCATACCTTTACAGCATTACACCATTACACCATTACGCCATACCATTACATTATTATACCATTACACCATTACACCATACCATTACACCATTACAATATACCATTACAGCATTACACCATACTATTACACCATACCATTACACCATTACACCATACCATTACAGCATTATACCATTACACCATTACACCATACCAGTACAGCATTACACCATACTATTACACCATTACACCATAACACCATAACATCACACTATTACACCATTACACCATACCATTACACCATACTATTAAACTATTTCAACAATTCAAGATTACACCATTCCCTTACATATTATTACACCATTACACCATTACAGCATTACACCATACTATTACACCATACCATTACAGCATTATACCATTACACCATACCATTACAGCATTACACCATTCCATTACAGCATTACACCATTACATCATTACACCATACTATTACACCATACCATTACAGCATTACAGCATTACAGCATTACAGCATTACACGATTACACCATTACACCATACCATTACACCGTTACACCATACCATTACAGCATTATACCATTACACCATTACATCATACCATTACACCATTACACCATTACACCATACCATTACAGCATTACACCATACTATTACACCATACCATTACAGCATTATACCATTACAGCATACCATTACAGCATTATACCATTACACCATTACACCATACCATTACACCAGTACAACATACCATTACAGCATTACACCATACTATTACACCATACCATTACAGCTTTATACCATTACACCATTACAGCATACCATTGCACCATTACACCATACCATTACAGCATTATACCATTACACCATTACACCATACCTTTACAGCATTACACCATTACACCATGCCTTTACAGCATTACACCATTACACCATACCATTACATTATTATACCATTACGCCATTACAACATACCATTACACCATTACACCATACCATTACAGCATTACACCATACTATTACACCATACCATTACACCATTACACCATACCATTACAGCATTACACCATACTATTACACCATACCATTACAGCATTATACCATTACACCATTACACCATACTATTACACCATTACACCATACCATTACAGCATTATACCATTACACCATACTATTACACCATTACACCATACCATTACAGCATTATACCATTACACCATTACACCATTACACCATACCTTTACAGCATTACACCATTACACCATACCTTTCCAGCATTACACCATTACACCATACCATTACAGCATTACACCATACTATTACACCATACCATTACACCATTACACCATACCATTACATCATTACACCATACTATTACACCATACCATTACAGCATTATACCATTACACCATTACACCATACCATTACAGCATTACACCATACTATTACACCATACCATTACACCATAACACCATAACATCACACTATTACACCATTACACCATACCATTACACCATAACATCACACTATTACACCATAACATCACACCATTACACAATATCATTATACCATTACACCATACACTTACACCATTACATCATACCATTATACCAATACACCATAACATTACACCATTAAACAATATCATTACATAATTTCACCATTACCCCATACCATTATACCACACAATTCCAACATTACACCATACACTTACACCATTACATCATACCATTATACCAATACACCATAACATTACACCATTAAACAATATCATTACATAATTTCACCATTACCCCATACCATTATACCACACAATTCCAACATTACACCATACACTTACACCATTACATCATACCATTATACCAATACACCATAACATTACACCATTAAACAATATCATTACATAATTTCACCATTACCCCATACCATTATACCACACAATTCCAACATTACACCATACACTTACACCATTACATCATACCATTATACCAATACACCATAACATTACACCATTAAACAATATCATTACATAATTTCACCATTACCCCATACCATTATACCACACAATTCCAACATTACACCATACACTTACACCATTACATCATACCATTATACCAATACACCATAACATTACACCATTAAACAATATCATTACATAATTTCACCATTACCCCATACCATTATACCACACAATTCCAACATTACACCATACCATTACACCTTTATACCATTTTTTTTTTTTTACCTTTATGTAACTAGTTAAGTCAGTTAATAACAAATTCTTATTTTCAATGATGGCCTGTAATAGAGTGGGTTAACTGCCTGTTCAGGGGCAGAACGGCAGATTGTCAGCTCGGGGATTTGAACTTGCAACCTTTCGGCTGCTAGTCCAACGCTTTAACCACTAGGCTACCCTGCCGCCCCATTACACCATACCTTTATCGAATTACACTATTACACAATACCGTTACACCATTACACCATACTATTACACCATACCAGTATACCACTATACCACGCCTCTATCACTGAGATGCAGTGCCTTAGACCGCTGGGCCACTCGGGAGCCTAAAAATATAGTTGCCAACACATTTTCCTTTGAGGGTCATTGTCTCTGGAGGTGTGGGAAGAGAAAAGAAGAAAAATAAGAAGACGAAGACGAAGAAGTGAAGAGAGTGCCGTACCTTTCTGAGGTCGTACTGCAGTTGTCTCAGGATCACCTCCAGTTGGTTGACTTTACCAGTCAGAGTGGAGGGGGAGTGGTTCCTGGACAAACACATATATGTTATAGTGTAGTATAGTGTTGTGATTTGAAGTGGAAAAGTATGATACGGTATAGTATGGCAAGGTGTGGTATAATATAGTATAGTGTGTTGTTGTATGGTACAGCATAGTATGGTATAGCAAGGTATAGAATAGTAGGGTATGGTATAGTATGGTATAGCATAGTATGGTATAGTATGGCACAGTATAGTAGTGTATGGTATAGTATGGTATGGTATAATATGGTATGGTATAGTATGATACGATGTGGTATGGTTTTGTATGGTATGGTAGAGTATGGTACGGTGTAACGTGGTATAGTATGGTATGGTATCTTATAGTATGGTATAGTACACAATAGTATGGTATGGCATAGTATACTATAATATGGTATGGTATGGTATGGTATAGTATGATATGATGTGGTATGGTATAGTATTGCAGTGTATAGTATGGCATGGTATGGTATGGTGTAGTATAGTATTGTATAGCATAGTATAGCAATGTATGGTATGGTACAGGATTGTAGGGTATGGTATCGTGTAGTATGGTATATTATGGTATGGTATAGTATGGTATAATATAGTATGGTATGGTATAGTATAGTATAGTATAGTATAGTATAGTATGATGTAGTATAGTGTAGTATGGTATGGTGTGGTATTGTATAGTATGGTATAGTATGGTATGGTGTAGTATAGTATGGTATGGTATGTGTATTACAAGTGATGAGGCTCTCACCCTGCCTCTAGGGCGGCCCCCTCAGCTGCAGCCACGCGTCTGGTCAGTTCCTGTGAGATTTGGAGCGCCTCGGCCCTCTGCATGTCTGTCATGGTGCAGAAAGACGCCACCCGCTGGTCTGGGACACACAGCAAGCAGGAAACAGGCTCAATCATGATATTGTTAATGTTTGCATGCATCTATAACAATCTCCAATCAACAATATATAACCATAAAGACAGTTAAATAATTTTACAGATTACTTTAAGTAAATTGAGTTTTATTATATGAATAACTTTAAGTAAATTGGGTTTAATTATATAGATTGTTTTAAATAAATTGGGTTTTAATATATATATTATTTTAAATATATTGGGTTTTATTTTATATATTTTAAATAAATCGCTTTTAATACATAGATTATTTTAAATATATTGGGTTTTAATATATAGATTATTTTAAATATATTGGGTTTTAATATATAGATTATTTTAAATAAATTGGGTTTTAATTGACTGATCATTCACATGCAGACATATAGGCCTCAAACTCAAACTGGAGATCGAAATAAAGCTACAAAAAACGAATTAAAAGCAAAAATCTCCATAACTCAATATACAAGGACCTCTCCTCTCCTCTCCTCTCCTCTCCTCTCCTCTCCTCTCCCCCTGTGTCTGAAGAGCCAGCTGCTTGGCTCCTAGAAGATCTAGATTACATAGTGGTCTGTCAGGCTGTAGTCATGCGTGTTCTAGGCCTACACCAGAACAGCTCTAAGCCTGCTGTTCTCCCAACGGAAAACACTGACTTGGTAAGTTACCTTGCCATGAGGACAGCTCTAGTCGATCTCTCTGTCCCTGTCCTCCCCCTCTCATCCTCCCCCCAGTATGAAACTCCACATCAAGGCATCTGCATAATTAATAGAAGCAGATTAAAGGGGCAATCTGTAGTTGCTACATCCATTTTTTGGACTTCTGTATTAATGAAAAATAACCATTGATTGTGGAATAATATAACTATGAAATGCCTCAGCAGCTTAGTTTAACAGTCACATTCTATCAGAACCCAAAATGGAAGCTTGTTAACTCTAATGTTTGTAAACAATGTAGTTGAAAACAACACTGCAGAGCCTCAAAACATGTTTAAAACTAGCATTGTGAGATCATGGATGGTCAGTCATTGAATGCTTGACTCTATCTAGGAGAGTGGTTACATTTCTCCAGCTCCATCCCTCAGCTTTTTACTGAAACAGGGGTGGAAGTCGGGTTGGTTATTGTTTCAACTGCTGATTAATGCTTTAATGCTTTAAAGAGAATATCCCATAAAAGTAGACTCAAATCAAACCAAATCTCTGAGACAAAAGCCCCTGTCTGTATCACTGAGTGTGTTTGAAATGGCCACCTATTCTCTAAAAAATGGACTACTGTTGACCAGGACCCATAGGGCTCTATATAGTGGACTACTGTTGACCAGAACCTATAGGGCTCTATATATAGTGGACTACGTCACAAGACGCAGGCCTCCTAATTGTCCCTAGAATTTTTAAGCAAACAGCTGGAGGCAGGGCTTTCTCCTATAGAGCTCAATTTTTATGGAACGGTCTGCCTACCCATGTCAGAGACGCAAACTCGGTCTCAACCTTTAAGTCTCTACTGAAGACTCATCTCTTCAGTGGGTCATATGATTGAGTGTAGTCTGGCCCAGGAGTGGGAGGGTGAACGGAAAGGCTCTGGAGCAACGAACCCCCCTTGCTGTCTCTGCCTGGCCGGTTCCCCTCTTTCCACTGGGATTCTCTGCCTCTAACCCTATTACAGGGGCTGAGTCACTGGCTTTACTGGGGCTCTCTCATGCCGTCCCTGGAGGGGGTGCGTCACCTGAGTGGGTTGAGTCACTGATGGGGTCATCCTGTCTGGGTTAGCCCCCCCCCCCTTTGGGTTTTGCCGTGGCGGAGGTCTTTGTGGGCTATACTCAGCCTTGTCTCAGGATGGCAAGTTGGTGGTTGAAGATATCCCTCTAGTGGTGTGGGGGCTGTGTTTTGGCAAAGTGGGTGGGGTTATATCCTTCCTGTTTGGCCCTGTCCGGGGGTGTCCTCTGATGGAGCCACAGTGTCTCCTGACCCCTCCTGTCTCAGCCTCCAGTATTTATGCTGCAGTAGTTTATGTGTCGGGGGGCTAGGGTCAGTTTGTTATATCTGGAGTACTTCTCCTGTCCTATTCGGTGTCCTGTGTGAATCTAAGTGTGCGTTCTCTAATTCTCTCTTTCTTTCTCTCTCTCGGAGGACCTGAGCCCTAGGACCATGCCCCAGGAATACCTGACATGATGACTCCTTGCTGTCCCCAGTCCACCTGACTGTGCTGCTGCTCCAGTTTCAACTGTTCTGCCTTATTATTATTCGACCATGCTGGTCATTTATGAACATTTGAACATCTTGACCATGTTTTGTTATAATCTCCACCCGGCACAGCCAGAAGAGGACTGGCCACCCCACATAGCCTGGTTCCTCTCTAGGTTTCTTCCTAGGTTTTGGCCTTTCTAGGGAGTTTTTCCTAGCCACCGTGCTTCTACACCTGCATTGCTTGCTGTTTGGGGTTTTAGGCTGGGTTTCTGTACAGCACTTTGAGATATCAGCTGATGTACGAAGGGCTATATAAATAAATTTGATTTGATTTGATTTGACTACTCTTGACCAGGACCCACAGGGCTCTATATAGTGGACTACTGTTGACCAGGACCTATAGGGCTCTATATACAGTGCCTTGCGAAAGTATTCGGCCCCCTTGAACTTTGCGACCTTTTGCCACATTTCAGGCTTCAAACATAAAGATATAAAACTGTATTTTTTTGTGAAGAATCAACAACAAGTGGGACACAATCATGAAGTGGAACAACATTTATTGGATATTTCTAACTTTTTTAACAAATCAACAACTGAAAAATTTGGCGTGCAAAATTATTCAGCCCCTTTACTTTCAGTGCAGCAAACTCTCTCCAGAAGTTCAGTGAGGATCTCTGAATGATCCAATGTTGACCTAAATGACTAATGAGGATAAATACAATCCACCTGTGTTTAATCAAGTCTCCGTATAAATGCACCTGCACTGTGATAGTCTCAGAAGGCCGTTAAAAGCGCAGAGAGCATCATGAAGAACAAGGAACAAACCAGGCAGGTCCGAGATACTGTTGTGAAGAAGTTTAAAGCCGGATTTGGATACAACAATATTTCCCAAGCTTTAAACATCCCAAGGAGCACTGTGCAAATGGAAGGAGTATCAGACCACTGCAAATCTACCAAGACCTGGCCGTCCCTCTAAACTTTCAGCTCATACAAGGAGAAGACTGATCAGAGATGCAGCCAAGAGGCCCATGATCACTCTGGATGAACTGCA
Organism: Oncorhynchus clarkii lewisi; assembly: GCF_045791955.1. NCBI lineage: Eukaryota > Metazoa > Chordata > Actinopteri > Salmoniformes > Salmonidae > Oncorhynchus > Oncorhynchus clarkii. Next base: position 702,321 of record NC_092162.1, on the reverse strand, counting down.
GAGATCTACAGCTGAGGTGGGAGACTCTGTCCATAGGACAACAATCAGTCGTATTTTGTACAAATCTGGCCTTTATGGAAGAGTGGCAAGAAGAAAGCCATTTCTTAAAGATATCCATAAAAAGTGTCGTTTAAAGTTTGCCACAAGCCACCTGGGAGACACACCAAACATGTGGAAGAAGGTGCTCTGGTCAGATGAAACCAAAATTGAACTTTTTGGCAAAAATGCAAAACGTTATGTTTGGCGTAAAAGCAACACAGCTGAACACACCATCCCCACTGTCAAACATGGTGGTGGCAGCATCATGGTTTGGGCCTGCTTTTCTTCAGCAGGGACAGGGAAGATGGTTAAAATTGATGGGAAGATGGATGGAGCCAAATACAGGACCATTCTGGAAGAAAACCTGATGGAGTCTGCAAAAGACCTGAGACTGGGACGGAGATTTGTCTTCCAACAAGACAATGATCCAAAACATAAAGCAAAATCTACAATGGAATGGTTCAAAAATAAACATATCCAGGTGTTAGAATGGCCAAGTCAAAGTCCAGACCTGAATCCAATCGAGAATCTGTGGAAAGAACTGAAAACTGCTGTTCACAAATGCTCTCCATCCAACCTCACTGAGCTCGAGCTGTTTTGCAAGGAGGAATGGGAAAAAATGTCAGTCTCTCGATGTGCAAAACTGATAGAGACATACCCCAAGCGACTTACAGCTGTAATCGCAGCAAAAGGTGGCGCTACAAAGTATTAACTTAAGGGGGCTGAATAATTTTGCACGCCCAATTTTTCAGATTTGTTAAAAAAGTTTGAAATATCCAATAAATGTCGTTCCACTTCATGATTGTGTCCCACTTGTTGTTGATTCTTCACAAAAAAAATCAGTTGTATATCTTTATGTTTGAAGCCTGAAATGTGGCAAAAGGTCGCAAAGTTCAAGGGGGCCGTATACTTTCGCAAGACACTGTATAGTGGACTACTGTTGACCAGGACCCACAGGGCTCTAAATAGTGGACTACTGTTGACCAGGACCTATAGGGCTCTAAATAGTGGACTACTGTTGACCAGGACCCATAGGGCTCTATATAGTGGACTACTGTTGACCAGGACCTATAGGGCTCTATATAGTGGACTACTGTTGACCAGGACCTATAGGGCTCTATATATAGTGGACTACTGTTGACCAGGACCCATAGGGCTCTATATAGTGGACTACTGTTGACCAGGACCTATAGGGCTCTATATATAGTGGACTACTGTTGACCAGGACCTATAGGGCTCTATATATAGTGGACTACTGTTGACCAGGACCCATAGGGCTCTATATAGTGGACTACTGTTGACCAGGACCCGCAGGGCTCTATATAGTGGACTACTGTTGACCAGGACCTATAGGGCTCTATATATAGTGGACTACTGTTGACCAGGACCCACAGGGCTCTATATAGTGGGCTACTGTTGACCAGGACCTATAGGGCTCTATATATAGTGGACTACTGTTGACCAGGACCTATAGGGCTCTATATAGTGGACTACTGTTGACCAGGACCTATAGGGCTCTATATAGTGGACTACTGTTGACCAGGACCCGCAGGGCTCTATATAGTGGACTACTGTTGACCAGGACCCGCAGGGCTCTATATAGTGGACTACTGTTGACCAGGACCCGCAGGGATCTATATAGTGGACTACTGTTGACCAGGACCCGCAGGGCTCTATATAGTGGACTACTGTTGACCAGGTCCCACAGGGCTCTATATAGTGGACTACTGTTGACCAGGACCCGCAGGGATCTATATAGTGGACTACTGTTGACCAGGACCCGCAGGGCTCTATATAGTGGACTACTGTTGACCAGGACCTATAGGGCTCTATATATAGTGGACTACTGTTGACCAGGACCCATAGGGCTCTATATAGTGGACTACTGTTGACCAGGACCCACAGAGCTCTATATAGTGTACTACTGTTGACCAGGACCTATAGGGCTCTAGATATAGTGGACTACTGTTGACCAGGACCCACAGGGCTCTATATAGTGGACTACTGTTGACCAGGACCCATAGGGCTCTATATAGTGGACTACTGTTGACCAGGACCCGCAGGGCTCTATATAGTGGACTACTGTTGACCAGGACCTATAGGGCTCTATATATAGTGGACTACTGTTGACCAGGACCCATAGGGCTCTATATAGTGGACTACTGTTGACCAGGACCTATAGGGCTCTATATATAGTGGACTACTGTTGACCAGGACCCACAGGGCTCTCTATATAGTGGACTACTGTTGACCAGGACCTATAGGGCTCTATATAGTGGACTACTGTTGACCAGGACCTATAGGGCTCTATATATAGTGGACTACTGTTGACCAGGCCCCGCAGGGCTCTATATAGTGGACTACTGTTGACCAGGACCTATAGGGTCTATATAGTGGACTACTGTTGACCAGGACCCATAGGGCTCTATATAGTGTACTACTGTTGACCAGGACCCATAGGGCTCTATATAGTGGACTACTGTTGACCAGGACCTATAGGGCTCTATATAGTGGACTACTGTTGACCAGGACCTATAGGGCTCTATATATAGTGGACTACTGTTGACCAGGACCCATAGGGCTCTATATAGTGGACTACTGTTGACCAGGACCCATAGGGCTCTATATAGTGGACTACTGTTGACCAGGACCCACAGGGCTCTATATAGTGGACTACTGTTGACCAGGACCCATAGGGCTCTATATAGTGGACTACTGTTGACCAGGACCTATAGGGCTCTATATATAGTGGACTACTGTTGACCAGGACCTATAGGGCTCTATATATAGTGGACTACTGTTGACCAGGACCCACAGGGCTCTATATAGTGGACTACTGTTGACCAGGTCCCATAGGGCTCTATATAGTGGACTACTGTTGACCAGGACCCATAGGGCTCTATATATTGGACAGGGTGTCATTTCAGAAACAGGCCCCTGTGTTAGCTGTTTGGATCAGGCTCACAGAAGATTAGGGAGACCACTCTCTTATTCCATATGAATGGACGGGTTCCCTTCTTGTTCACAGGCTGCGTCACAAAGATGAAACAAAACAGTTCCACGGAAGCAGAGACAGAGACTGAAATGTGTCCCAAATGGCACCCTATTCCCTATATAGTGGACAGGCTCTATATAGTGGAGCCCAGTAGTGCACTGCTTTTAATCAGGACCTATAGGGACTAAGGTGCCATTTGTGATGCGTAGACTAGAGAGATGGTTTCTGTGAAAGAGTATTGAAGAGAGGGAGCCACAAAGAGAAGGCAGAGTACTGATTAGAGGAAGGATATTAAATAGAGAGAGAGACGGCAGAGTATTGAATAGAGGAGAGATATTAAAGAGAGGGAGGGACAGCAGAGTATTGAAAAGAGGAAGATACTAAAAAGAGGGAGAAAGAGAGAGAGAGAGAGAGAGAGAGAGAGAGACAGCTTGGCTAGAGGCCACAGAGACAGACAGAGGGAGATAGCTGGCTAGAGGCCACAGAGAGAGACAGAGAGAGACAGCTTGGCTAGAGGCCATAGAGAGAGACAGAGAGAGACAGCTTGGCTAGAGGCCATAGAGAGAGACAGAGAGAGACAGCTTGGCTAGAGGCCACAGAGAGAGACAGAGCGAGACAGCTTGGCTAGAGGCTACATAGAGAGACAGAGAGAGACAGCTTGGCTAGAGGCTACAGAGAGAGACAGAGACAGACAGAGGGAGACAGCTTGGCTAGAGGCTACAGAGAGAGGCAGAGAGAGACAGCTTGGCTAGAGGCTACAGAGAGAGACAGCTTGACTAGAGGCTACAGGGAGAGACAGCGGGAGAGGGCTTGGCTAGAGGCTACAGAGAGAGGCAGAGGGAGACAGCTTAGCTAGAGGCTACAGAGAGAGTGCTTGGCTAGAGGCTACAGAGAGAGACAGAGAGAGACAGCTTGGCTAGAGGCTACAAGGAGAGACAGAGGGAGACAGCTTGGCTAGAGGCTACAGAGAGAGACAGCTTGGCTAGAGGCTACAGAGAGAGACAGAGAGAGACAGCATGGCTAGAGGCTACAGAGAGAGACAGAGGGAAACAGAGAGAGACAGCTTGGCTAGAGGCTACAGAGAGAGACAGAGGGAGACAGACAGAGGGAGACAGCTTGGCTAGAGGCTACAGAGAGAGACAGAGAGAGACAGACAGAGGGAGACAGCTTGGCTAGAGGCTACAGAGAGAGACATCTTGGCTAGAGGCTACAGAGAGAGACAGCTTGGCTAGAGGCTACAGAGAGAGACAGAGAGAGAAAGCTTGGCTAGAGGCTACAGAGAGAGACAGCGAGAGACAGCTTGGCTAGAGGCTACATAGAGAGACAGAGGGAGACAGAGAGAGACAGCTTGGCTAGAGGCTACAGAGAGAGACAGAGGGAGACAGAGAGAGGCAGCTTGGCTAGAGGCTACAGAGAGAGACAGAGAGAGACAGCTTGGCTAGAGGCTACAGAGAGAGACAGCTTGGCTAGAGGCTACAGAGAGAGACAGCGAGAGACAGCTTGGCTAGAGGCTACAGAGAAAGACAGAGGGAGACAGAGAGAGACAGCTTGGCTAGAGGCTACAGAGAGAGACAGAGAGAGACAGAGAGAGACAGAGAGAGACAGCTTGGCTAGAGACTACAGAGAGAGACAGAGGGAGACAGAGAGAGACAGCTTGGCTAGAGGCTACAGAGAGAGGCAGAGGGAGACAGCTTGGCTAGAGGCTACAGAGAGAGACAGAGAGAGACAGCTTGGCTAGAGGCTACAGAGAGAGACAGAGGGAGACAGAGAGAGGGAGACAGCTTGGCTAGAGGCTACAGAGAGAGACATCTTGGCTAGAGGCTACAGAGAGAGACAGCTTGGCTAGAGGCTACAGAGAGAGACAGAGAGAGAAAGCTTGGCTAGAGGCTACAGAGAGAGACAGCGAGAGACAGCTTGGCTAGAGGCTACATAGAGAGACAGAGGGAGACAGAGAGAGACAGCTTGGCTAGAGGCTACAGAGAGAGACAGAGGGAGACAGAGAGAGGCAGCTTGGCTAGAGGCTACAGAGAGAGACAGAGAGAGACAGCTTGGCTAGAGGCTACAGAGAGAGACAGCTTGGCTAGAGGCTACAGAGAGAGACAGCGAGAGACAGCTTGGCTAGAGGCTACAGAGAAAGACAGAGGGAGACAGAGAGAGACAGCTTGGCTAGAGGCTACAGAGAGAGACAGAGAGAGACAGAGAGAGACAGAGAGAGACAGCTTGGCTAGAGACTACAGAGAGAGACAGAGGGAGACAGAGAGAGACAGCTTGGCTAGAGGCTACAGAGAGAGGCAGAGGGAGACAGCTTGGCTAGAGGCTACAGAGAGAGACAGAGAGAGACAGCTTGGCTAGAGGCTACAGAGAGAGACAGAGAGAGACAGCTTGGCTAGAGACTACAGAGAGAGACAGAGAGAGACAGCTTGGCTAGAGGCTACAGAGAGAGACAGAGAGAGACAGAGGGAGACAGAGAGAGACAGAGAGAGACAGAGAGAGACAGCTTGGCTAGAGGCTACAGAGAGAGACAGAGAGAGACAGAGAGAGAGAGACAGCTTGGCTAGAGGCTACAGAGAGAGACAGAGAGAGACAGCTTGGCTAGAGGCTACAGAGAGAGACAGAGAGAGACAGAGAGAGACAGAGAGAGACAGAGAGAGAAAGCTTGGCTAGAGGCCACAGAGAGAGACAGAGAGAGACAGCTTGGCTAGAGGCTACAGAGAGAGACAGAGAGAGACAGAGAGAGAGACAGCTTGGCTAGAGGCTACAGAGAGAGACAGCTTGGCTAGAGACTACAGAGAGAGACAGAGGGAGACAGAGAGAGACAGCTTGGCTAGAGGCTACAGAGAGAGACAGAGAGAGACAGAGAGAGAGACAGCTTGGCTAGAGGCTACAGAGAGAGACAGAGAGAGACAGCTTGGCTAGAGGCTACAGAGAGAGACAGAGAGAGACAGAGAGAGAGACAGCTTGGCTAGAGGCTACAGAGAGAGACAGCGAGAGACAGCTTGGCTAGAGGCTACAGAGAAAGACAGAGGGAGACAGAGAGAGACAGCTTGGCTAGAGGCTACAGAGAGAGACAGAGAGAGACAGAGAGAGACAGAGAGAGACAGCTTGGCTAGAGACTACAGAGAGAGACAGAGGGAGACAGAGAGAGACAGCTTGGCTAGAGGCTACAGAGAGAGGCAGAGGGAGACAGCTTGGCTAGAGGCTACAGAGAGAGACAGAGAGAGACAGCTTGGCTAGAGGCTACAGAGAGAGACAGAGAGAGACAGCTTGGCTAGAGACTACAGAGAGAGACAGAGAGAGACAGCTTGGCTAGAGGCTACAGAGAGAGACAGAGAGAGACAGAGGGAGACAGAGAGAGACAGAGAGAGACAGAGAGAGACAGAGAGAGACAGCTTGGCTAGAGGCTACAGAGAGAGACAGAGAGAGACAGAGAGAGAGACAGCTTGGCTAGAGGCTACAGAGAGAGACAGAGAGAGACAGCTTGGCTAGAGGCTACAGAGAGAGACAGAGAGAGACAGAGAGAGACAGAGAGAGACAGAGAGAGAGACAGCTTGGCTAGAGGCTACAGAGAGAGACAGAGAGAGACAGCTTGGCTAGAGGCTACAGAGAGAGACAGAGAGAGACAGAGAGAGACAGAGAGAGACAGAGAGAGAAAGCTTGGCTAGAGGCCACAGAGAGAGACAGAGAGAGACAGCTTGGCTAGAGGCTACAGAGAGAGACAGAGAGAGACAGAGAGAGAGACAGCTTGGCTAGAGGCTACAGAGAGAGACAGAGAGAGACAGCTTGGCTAGAGGCTACAGAGAGAGACAGAGAGAGACAGAGAGAGACAGAGAGAGACAGAGAGAGAGACAGCTTGGCTAGAGGCCACAGAGAGAGGCAGAGAGAGACAGCTTGGCTAGAGGCTACAGAGAGAGACAGAGAGAGACAGAGAGAGACAGAGAGAGACAGAGAGAGAGACAGCTTGGCTAGAGGCTACAGAGAGAGACAGAGAGAGACAGAGAGAGAGACAGCTTGGCTAGAGGCTACAGAGAGAGACAGAGAGAGACAGAGAGAGAGACAGCTTGGCTAGAGGCTACAGAGAGAGACAGAGAGAGACAGAGAGAGACAGAGAGAGACAGAGAGAGACAGAGAGAGACAGAGAGAGACAGAGAGAGACAGAGAGAGACAGAGAGAGACAGAGAGAGACAGCTTGGCTGAGCATCTTTGATTCATGCCAAATTAGTAGTTAGTAGTCAAAAACCAAGCAGACACAGAGTGTGTGTGTGTGTGTGTGTGCGTGCGTGCGTGTGTGTGTGTGTGTAGTGAAAGTGATCAACAACTACAACAGATCTCTGCCTGTCTCAGACAAATGCTTTAAAACCAGTCAAGGAGAAGAGTAAATGCTATGAATAGACAGCTAGCTAGTAGACCATAGAGAAGAGAAACTGAGGCACAGAGAAAGAGCCAGGGAGAGCCAATGCCATTCAATCACTATTGTCTGCAGGGGACTGAGAGGAAATACAATTACCTAATAATTGATTGGATTTAAATAGCACTTTCTACCAACTGAGGTAGTCAAAGAGCTTAGTGGGAAACATCTCATCCACCATCAATGTGTAGCACCCACCTGGGTGATGCACGGCGACCATTTGTGAATCACCACCTGGACTCAGTGTTATGAAGTAAAATGTTTAATTGTGTTTTTTTATTTTTATTGGATAAATGTAGAGTTAGAGCTAACAAATAGTATATCATACTCTGCATCATTTTAGGAGCAATGGGAAAGTAATTCTGCTTTCAACTTGTAAACTCACTTTTGAGAAAATGGCCTGTGAATATTTTGGTATCTAGTGAAGATCTCTTCTTTATCTACACCCATTCAGTATCGTTCACGCCCTGTTAAGCTTTAGCCCCACCCATCTCGTATCGCTCTCGGAACGTTCAGAATGAACACTTGATTCTGGCTGATGATTGGTTTACCTCTGGATATATGAAAACAGCCTAACCAGCTCTGAAGGCAAAAATGTCATTACGCTTTTTTGCTGACGTTTACTGACACCGGCCATATTCAACGGGTGTTTAGCTTAAGACATGCACCTGGCTAGGTAAACAACAAATCTATCTAGGTAAACAACAAACCTAGCTCGGTAAACAACAAACCTAGCTAGGTAAACAACGAACCTAGCTAGGTAAACAACTAATCTATCTAGGTAAACAACGAACCTAGCTAGGTAAACAACGAACCTAGCTAGGTAAACAACGAACCTAGCTCGGTAAACAACGAACCTAGCTAGGTAAACAACGAACCTAGCTAGGTAATGTTATATAAGTATTCATACACATAGCTCATATAAACAAAGACATTCCGTTGTAAGAACACATACACCCAGCCACAAGACTGACCCCCTCTATTGGTCGGATGCTCAGGATAAGGCTCTGCTGTGCACCAATGGGGCTTCTGCTCTGGCTAGAGCAAGGCCCGCCTCCAACCCTCCGACCAGTCAAGAAGACCGAAACGACAAGACTCCACCTACTTTATTCTATGTATAAAAATGAATGTAACCGTTGTATAGGCTCTCTTTTTCACCTGGCTCCTTGCCGAGTTATGTGAACTAGGTCCGTGCACGTAAAACTGCGGGACAAGATATCTCTGACTCATTAAAACTGTCTTTTGTTACAACTGAAATCCACTCTGTCCAGCGTCCGTGATTTGGTCTCAACTCTGCAGTATTTGAACACTAACAAAACTTGGTAGCAGAGGATGGTTATTCTTGAATTCGATCTATTATAAGTTAGTGTTAGAGGACGAGACTGATCACGGCTAAAAAAATCAGACGGAAGAGTGACTTCCCCAGCCATTCATCTTGCCTCAGGAAATCTGATCGGAGCGCTCTATATAAAGGTGAGCAGAGCCCGTTATATCGAAATCTGCATATTGTATTATAGCCTAAACCAAATTTTGATCAGGAAGTACTGGGCGTGAGTATGAATCGGTGCCCAAATTTTTTACATAAGAACCTAAGACATTGATTAAAGATACCTTGTTTTGTAAAAAAAAAAATATATATATATATATATATATATATATTCTTATTAATGGGCCTATACTCAGTTATTTTAATAGGAATGTGTGAATTGTGATTGACCAATGTGTTAAATTCCTCCAGGGACCCTATTTGTTCTGAAATCTGCATAGAAAACTGTCCTAATTATATATGTATTGGGTTGTGTATAGAGGTGACGTTAAATAGTGGCTGTGTTTTAACACGTAAAGGACACAATTATGGATGTTGGAAATTCAATGAGAATTTCATACGAATGAATGAATTATAGATGAACCGAATCTGCAAGTAAAAATGTCCTATTTTGATACGTTCTGTACTATCGAATAAGGTCTTGTGGAGGTGTGGTTATAGTTGAATTATAGATGAACCGAATCTGCAAGTAAAAATGTCCTATTTTGATACGTTCTGTACTATCGAATAAGGTCTTGTGGAGGTGTGGTTATAGTTGAATGATAGATAAACCGAATCTGCAAGTAAAAATGTCCTATTTTGATACGTTCTGTACTATCGAATAAGGTCTTGTGGAGGTGTGGTTATAGATGAACCGGATCTGCAAGTAAAATCTCCTGTTGATACATATAACATCGAATAGGTCTTGTGGAGGTGTGGTTGGATTGAATGAATCTGCATGAAAAATGCCCTATTAAAAAAGCTGTGTATTATTTAATAGGTTTTGTAAGAGGTGTAGTCGAGTAGATACAGGATATGTAAGTTTGGCGTTCCACAAGACAGAGATCGGGAATGAGGTGGCTATTGCACATCAAACAATAAACATAATATGAACCAGAGTTGACATTCCATGATTTGGAGATGGGGGAAATTAAATTGAAAGAAACGTTTGTCGCGGAGTAGGTTGGGATACGTAACTGGGCTATTAGGCACACGTGCTGATAGACAAACACGTGGCGGGCGTCACATACTGATAACCCCCTTTGTATGTGAGGGTGGGGGTAGAAGAGATAAGCCATTGCCAGTACAGCAGTACATCTAAGCATACAACGATAGAAATAAACACCACATAGTAAGGATTGAATATACCTAAATAACGCATTATACACATTATCAGACGACTTAGATAAAATGTCTGCAGCCATCACGCACAAACAAATGATTGCAGTAGAAACTCAAGACCAAGGGGAGCAGCCAAATAACACTCAGATCGTGGCACAGACTGTCTCTCAGATGATCCAACAGCAGGCAGCCCCACCACCCCATTACCCTCCCCCACAGCGGTATATCCTGCAACGGCAACGGGCTCAACGAGGCCCCTACACTGGACCATACAGAGGGGGAAACTACCAGTGGTATAACTGCGGAATTCCCGGTCACTATGCCAGATATTGCACGAAACCACTCTCCCCGCAGCAACAGCAATGGAGAGAAAGAGAAAGAGGACGTGGAGGGGCACCAGGAAGAGGAAGAGGAAGAGGAGCCTATCCTAGAGACATGCAGCAGGAGCAGCAAGATTACAACCAACCCTCCCACTTCAACACCTGATCGCCCAGTAAGAATGATGAGGATGCCACTCCTGCCGATGACCACACTGTCTGAAGCCCAAGAAGTGTACTGGCTAAAATAACTACCCACAGGGCCTGCCACCCCTCACATCCAGTTTAAGTTCAACCAACTGAAAGCTCAAATCTACACTCTGCACCCATATAAGACTCCCCAAGCTGAGATCCATTGCACACTCAATGCAACAGAAACTGATGACTGCCTCTACACTGCAGACTGGGACGAAGACATGATGCACCTGACCCCACCTATCAGGTGTTGTACCATTGGGTGTGGCCCAGAGGGGGTGGCAGCACCGGTCATCCTACGATCAAGGAACCTCCATGCACCCCTGGCCTGGACGGCTGAAGCATCAACAGCCATAGCACTCCTGAAAACAGATCTATCAGCGGCAGCAGCTCTGACTGCACCTGACTACAAGAACAAGTTCCATTTGGATGTTTCTGAAAGGGAAGGATTCACCTCATCCGTCCTATTCCAGAAACAAGAGGGGGAGAGAAGGGTCTTGATGTACTACTCTTCAAACTTGACCACATTGAGGTAGGACAGTCAACATGCTCCAGATACGTTGCTGCAGTAGCAAAAGCTATTGAAAAAACAGCTCACCTCGTGATGTCACCCTTCAATCAGCCATCATCCCTCAACCAGCATCGGCCAAATTAGCTGAAATCATCGGATTGACGCAGGTCCTCATCAGAGGAAAAGGAAAGACTGAATATCTATACAGACTCAGCCCATGCCCATGAAGCAGGCCACACTGATGGACCCAGAACTTTTATGAGAAACACATGGCCCCACACACGAAGGCAAACTAAAGACCCTCCAAAAAGGCCTCGCACATCTGGTGGCACCCTCACATAAAAAATATGACTGACTTATTTTATGACGATGATTTATTTTGTGACGAATGCAATGGTTGTGACAGACACAACCCAAAGAAACCATATCGAACACCAATGGGCTCATACTTAATACCTAATGCATGTTTTCAGGATATTAGTATAGACTACACCGACATGGGCCCCGAAAATTTATCTAAAGGCAAACTCTATCTCCTAGTCATAGTAGATAGGTTCTCCAAATGGGTAGAGGCAATACTAACAAAAGGGGAGGATGCTAGGTCAGTCTTTGAGTGGCTACAAACCAAACTAATACCCAGGTATGGCATCCCAAGACAAATCAAATTTGACAAATGCCTTACATTTAACAAACACCTGAGACAGGTGGAAGAAAGATTTGGCATAACCCACAGATTTGGATCTGTGTACAGGCCCCAATCCCAAAATCTGGTGGAACGTCAAACCAAAAGCAAAAGCTAAGATAGCTAAAGTATGTGCCTCATGGGATAATGACTGGTAGAGTCATGCATGGTCCACCAAGGGAGGGAGGTCATATGCCCGCCCTTGATGTACAACAAATTGTAATGTCTAATTATGTGAAAAAACTGAAGGTTCTCTCTGCAGCACTCTCTACCCAGGTTCACAAGGTCCAGGAGGGGGAGCTGCCGGGGGACACGCCACTACTGAAGGTAAAGGCTGGTGACGGGGTGAGGGTTACAGTCCACAAGAGAAAGTGGCTGGAACCCAGGTGGACTGGACCGTACGAAGTGAAGGAGGTTACTTCACACTCAGTCCAGGTCAAAGGTAAATCAGGCACACCTTGGCACCGCCTTACACATTGCACCCCAGCCCCAATTCCTTCTAGAACACTGACTGAAGTCAGAGCTGATTTGAGCGGCCTAAATTCGATTCCAAATGAAGACACTCCTTCCTCAGGTGATGCGGCATCAAACTCTGCCTCCCCTGAGAAGGGAACCTCGCCCAGTTAGAGGGAAATTTCTCCCTCTCTGGGTGAGGCTGGGGATATCTGGTCCCTTATTTGTGATATTCCTACTGATATTTGGAGTAACCCTAGGACTTTCACATGGTTAATTGAACAACTATTTCACCCTGCCACATCACGTACACCAACCCCTACACATGTCCCTAACTCCTTTTCTGATATCACTCCCTCCAATCACTCCCATCCCAAACGTAGCACTACACCTACAGACCCACCATGCAAACCAGACAGGGTTAGGAGCACCACCTTATGTATACCCACGATTGCAACCGCCACCTTTCTGCTATAGTTTTCACGTCTAATAGACGTGAAGAGAGGGATTTGTTATATAAGTATTCATACACATAGCTCATATAAACAAAGACATTCCGTCGTAAGAACACATACACCCAGCCACAAGAATGACCCCCTCTATTGGTCGGATGCTCAGGATAAGGCTCTGCTGTGCACCAATGGGGCTTCTGCTCTGGCTAGAGCAAGGCCCGCCTCCAACCCTCCGACCAGTCAAGAAGACCGAAACGACAAGACTCCACCTACTTTATTCTATGTATAAAAATGAATGTAACCGTTGTATAGGCTCTCTTTTTCACCTGGCTCCTTGCCGAGTTATGTGAACTAGGTCCGTGCACGTAAAACTGCGGGACAAGATATCTCTGACTCATTAAAACTGTCTTTTGTTACAACTGAAATCCACTCTGTCCAGCGTCCGTGATTTGGTCTCAACTCTCCAGTATTTGAACACTAACAGTAAACAACGAACCTAGCTCGGTAAACAATGAACCTAGCTCGGTAAACAACGAACCTAGCTAGGTAAACAACAAATCTATCTAGGTAAACAACGAACCTAGCTCGGTAAACAATGAACCTAGCTCGGTAAACAACGAACCTAGCTAGGTAAACAACAAATCTATCTAGGTAAACAACAAACCTATCTAGGTAAACAACGAACCTAGCTAGCTAAACAACGAACCTAGCTAGGTAAACAACATGTAGGATCACACACGTCAAATAACATTAGCTAAAGAGCCAGCCAGCTAACGTTGGCTAGTTAAACAACAATGAGCGTGTCATTACTACCTTGCATGAATCTGCTGGGAGCTAACCAAACAAGTTCAATGTTAGCTAGCTAACATTAGGCTCTGACTAGCAAAGTAAACGGCTCTGGGATACGAATAATAACGTCATACATGTAATGTTATCTAGCTAGCTAGCTAACAGTACATTTTAGCTTAAATTAAACTACTTTCTGTCAAAATTTTAAATGTGTAATATCTGAAAATGTAGCTAGCTAATGCTAGACTATCTAAACTGTATACATCATCATGCATGATGGACGCGTCTCCCTGTCATCACGGATGCCATGCCACTGCTGCCCTTTGTTTGAAGATGTATTCCAGAGACAGGTGTTCTCTCCATCTCTTTAGCTATCATACTCTAATTCCACTGATTTCAAAACTTGATCCTCCAGAAAGTGGAGAGCAACACTTATGCAGCTCCACTACAAGTCAAATCAAATTTATTTATATAGCCCTTCGTACATCAGCTGATATCTCAAAGTGCTGTACAGAAACCCAGCCTAAAACCCCAAACAGCAAGCAATGCAGGTGTAGAAGCACGGTGGCTAGGAATATCTCCCTAGCAAGGAGTCATCATGTCAGGTAGTTCTTCAAAGGTAAATGATTTTATTTGAAGGCTTTTATGTTTTTGTTGAAATGTTGCGTGCTGGATGCTAACGCTAATGCTAATGCTAAATGCTACGCTAGCTAGCTACTTTTACACAAATGATTGTTTACCTATGGTTGAGAAGCATATTTTGAAAATCTGAGATGACAGTGTTGTTTACAAAAGGCTAAGCTTGAGAGATGGCATATTTATTTCATTTCATTTGCGATTTTCATGAATAGTTAACGTTGCGTTATGGTAATGAGCTTGAGTCTGTATTCACGATCCCGGATCCGGGATGGGGAGATCAGAAAGGTTAAGGCACATGAAAGTTCACATGTTCCAGAAGGCATTTCTGCCAAAAAACAAAAACAATAAAAAGATAAACTGTTAAATTGGCTCTCCAGTGATGTATTGACTTCCGACATATGACTAGTTTCCTGAAATGGGTCACATTCGTGTGCCAGATTGATCAACACACATCCGATATCAGGTGGAGAGGTGAGGAGTGATATATGCTAATTAGGAATGAGAGGGACGATTAGGTGGCCATGACGGGAATTTTGTCATGACACCAGGGTTAAAATCCCTACTCTTAGGATAAATGCCATGGGATTTGTAATGATAACAGAGAGTCAGGACACCCATTTAACGTCCCATCCAAAAAAACATCAGCAAAATGTTCCCTTCAATGCGCTGGGATCGCCTTAGAGCAGAGGAAACAGTGCCCCCTACTGGCGCTCCAACCCAATTTCCAGCAGCATCTGGTCTCCATTCCAAGGACTGACCAGGACAAACCCTGCTTAGCTTCAGAGGCAAGCTAGCAGTCGGATGCAGGGTGGTGTAGGGTTAGGGGATTTCAGCTCAGTGAAATTATGGGTCTCTCTTCGTCAGAGCTTCTACAGTAGTTAGAAATTCTACAGTAGTTAGAGATTCTACAGTAGTTAGAACTTCTACTGTAGTTAGAGATTATACAGTAGTTAGAGATTCTACAGTAGTTAGAACTTCTACAGTAGTTAGAACTTCTACAGTAGTTAGATTCTACAGAACTTAGAGATTCTACAGTAGTTAACACTTCTACTGTAGTTAGATGTACTTCTGTAGTTAACACTTCTACAGTAGTTAGATATTCTACTGTAGTTAACACTTCTACAGTAGTTAGAGATTCCACAGTAGTTAACACTTCTACTGTAATTACATATTCTACACTAGTTAGAGATTCTACAGAACTAGAGATTCTACAGTAGTTAGAGATTCTACAGTAGTTAACACTTCTACTGTAGTTAGATATTCTACTGTGGTTAACACTTCTATTGTAGTTAGATATTCTACAGTAGTTAACACTTGTACTGTAGTTAGACATTCTAGAGTAGTTAGAGATTCTAGAGTAGTTAGAGATTCTACAGTAGTTAGAACTTCTATGGTAGTTAGAGATCCTACGGTAGTTAGATTTTACATGATAGTTACAGCTTCTACAGTAGTTAGATATTCTATGTAGTTGGAGATTCTACAGTAGTTAAAAATTCTACTGTAGTTAGAGATTCTACGGTAGTTAGAGCTTCTACGGTAGTTAGAGATTCTACAGTAGTTAGAGAGACGAACCCAAAGCAGCAGATTGGAAGAATAATGGAAAGGAGACAGGAGATCGACTAACATAAAGCAGCAGATTGGAAGTGTCGTGGGAAGGAGAGAGGAGCGAGACTAACACAAAGCAGCAGATTGGAAGTGTCGTGGGAAAGAGAGAGGAGAACGACTAACACAAAGCAACAGATTGGAAGTGTCGTGGGAAAGAGAGAGGAGAACGACTAACACAATGCAACAGATTGGAAGTGTAGTGGGAAGGAGAGAGGAGAACGACTAACATAAAGCAGCAGATTGGAAGTGTCGTGGGAAGGAGAGAGGAGAACGACTAACACAAAGCAACAGATTGGAAGTGTCGTGGGAAAGAGAGAGGAGAACGACTAACACAATGCAACAGATTGGAAGTGTAGTGGGAAGGAGAGAGGAGAACGACTAACATAAAGCAGCAGATTGGAAGTGTAGTGGGAAGGAGAGAGGAGAGAGACTAACACAAAGCAACAGATTGGAAGTGTAGTGGGAAGGAGAGAGGAGAACGACTAACACAAAGTAACAGATTGGAAGTGTAATGGAAGGAGAGAGGAGCGATACTAACACAAAGCAGCAGATTGGAAGTGTAGTGGGAAGGAGAGAGGAGAACGACTAACACAAAGCAGCAGATTGGAAGTGTAGTGGGAAGGAGAGATGAGCGAGACTAACACAAAGCAGCAGATTGGAAGTGTAGTGGGAAGGACAGAGGAGAACAACTAACACAAAGCAACAGATTAGAAGTGTAGTGGGAAGGAGAGAGGAGAACGACTAACACAAAGCAGCAGATTGGAAGTGTAGTGGGAAGGATGAGGAGAACGACTAACACAAAGCAACAGATTAGAAGTGTAGTGGGAAGGAGAGAGGAGAACGACTAACACAAAGCAACAGATTAGAAGTGTAGTGGGAAGGAGAGAGGAGAACGACTAACACAAAGCAGCAGATTGGAAGTGTAGTGGGAAGGATGAGGAGAACGACTAACACAAAGCAACAGATTAGAAGTGTAGTGGGAAGGAGAGAGGAGAACGACTAACACAAAGCAACAGATTAGAAGTGTAGTGGGAAGGAGAGAGGAGAACGACTAACACAAAGCAACAGATTGGAAGTGTAGTGGGAAGGAGAGAGGAGATCGACTAACATAAAGCAGCAGATTGGAAGTGTCGTGGGAAGGAGAGAGGAGCGAGACTAACACAAAGCAGCAGATTGGAAGTGTAGTGGGAAGGATGAGGAGAACGACTAACACAAAGCAACAGATTGGAAGTGTAGTGGGAAGGAGAGAGGAGAACGACTAACACAAAGCGACAGGTTGGAAGTGTAGTGGGAAGGAGAGAGGAGATCGACTAACATAAAGCAGCAGATTGGAAGTGTCGTGGGAAGGAGAGAGGAGCGAGACTAACACAAAGCAGCAGATTGGAAGTGTAGTGGGAAGGATGAGGAGAACGACTAACACAAAGCAACAGATTGGAAGTGTAGTGGGAAGGAGAGAGGAGAACGACTAACACAAAGCGACAGGTTGGAAGTGTAGTGGGAAGGAGAGAGGAGCGAGACTAACACAAAGCAGCAGATTGGAAGTGTAGTGGGAAGGAGAGAGGAGCGAGACTAACACAAAACTGCAGATTGGAAGTGTAGTGGGAAGGAGAGAGGAGCGAGACTAACACAAAGCAGCAGATTGGAAGTGTAGTGGGAAGGAGAGAGGAGCGAGACTAACACAAAGCTGCAGATTGGAAGTGTAGTGGGAAGGAGAGAGGAGCGAGACTAACACAAAGCAGCTACAATATCAAACAGTGGCAGCAACACATATGCTCACTATCACACAGACGCTAATGCACATACACACACACTCCCCAGTTTCTTACCTTCGAAAGTGCGTGCAGCGTCCACCAGGTGTGACCAGTCGAGTCCGGAGGCGGAGTCAGGGAGGGGCATGAGACCAGGGTCGTTGAACTTTGACCTGTCAGCCAGCGAGCCGTCAGAGAACCAGAACTCATCTCGAGAGAGAGAGGGAGAGAAGACAGGCAGGTCAATGACCAGCACAAACATGGTCTTTGACTTCAGGAAATGTTTAGATTAATCCAAATGAATTAATCTCTAGCACAGAACCAGGGAATATGTCTAACAGGCCTTCCTGGAGAAGGCCCTTATAACCAATAACAGGAACAACTGTTCTGTCAACAAGTTCACTAAATCTTATAAGAAAGACCAAACTAGACCCAGTGTCCTTGGCTAGGAGCCGTACACAAAACCCAGTATCCTTGGCTAGGAGCCCTACCCAAGACCCAGTGTCCTTGGCTAGGAGACGTACACAAGACCCAGTGTCCTTGGCTAGGAGCCCTCCGCAAGACCCAGTGTCCTTGGCTAGGAGCTGTACCCAAGACCCATTTTCCTTGGCTAGGGGCCCTCCACAAGACCCTGTGTCCATGGCTAGGAACCATACACAAGAGCCTGTGTCCTTGGCTAGGAACAATATACAAGACCCAGTGTCCTTGACTAGGAGCCATACCCAAGACCCAGTGTCCTTGGCTAGGAGCTATCCACAAGACCCAGTGTCCTTGGTTAGGAGCCGTACACAAGACCCAGTGTCCTTGACTAGGAGCCGTACCCAAGACCCAGTGTCCTTGGCTAGGAGCCATACACAAGACCCTGTGTCCTTAGCTAGGAGCACTCCACAAGACCCAGTGTCCTTGTTTAGGAGCCCTCCACAAGACCCAGTGTCCTTGGCTAGGAGCCATACACAAGACCCTGTGTCCTTGGTTAGGACCCGTACCCAAGGCCCAGTGTCCTTGGCTAGGAGCACTCCACAAGACCCTGTGTCCTTGGCTAGGAGCTGTTCACAAGACCCAGTGTCCTTGGCTAGGAGCCCTCCACAAGACCCAGTGTCCTTGGCTAGGAGCCGTACCCAAGACCCAGTGTCCTTGGCTAGGAGCCGAACACAAGACCCAGTGTCCTTGGCTAGGAGCTGTACCCAAGACCCAGTGTCCTTGGCTAGGAGCCCTCCACAAGACCCAGTGTCCTTGGCTAGGAGCCGTACCCAAGACCCAGTGTCCTTGGAAAGGAACCGTGCCCAAGACCCAGTGTCCTTGTCTAGGAGCCGTACACAAGACCCAGTGTCCTTGGCTAGGAACCATACACAAGACCAATAGTCCTTGGCTAGGAACCATACACAAGACCCAGTGTCCTTGGCTAGGAGCCGTACCCAAGACCCTGTGTCCTTGGCTAGGAACCCTCCACAAGACTCAGTGTCCTTGGCTAGGTGCCGTACACAAGACCCAGTGTCCTTGGCAAGGAACCGTACCCAAGACCCAGTGTCCTTGGCTAGGAGCTGTACACAAGACCCAGTGTCCTTGGCTAGGAGCCTTACACAAGACCCAGTGTCCTTGGTTAGGAGCCCTCCACAAGACCCAGTGTCCTTGGCTAGGAGCCGTACCCAAGACCCAGTGTCCTTGGCTAGGAGCCCTCCACAAGACCCTGTATCCTTGGCCAGGAGCTGTACCCAAGACCCAGTGTCCTTGGCTAGGAGCCGTACCCAAGACCCAGTGTCCTTGGCTAGGTGCCCTCCACAAGACCCAGTGTCCTTGGCTAGGAACCATACACAAGACCCAGTGTCCTTGGCTAGGAGCCGTACCCAAGACCCAGTGTCCTTGGTTATGAGCCCTCCACAAGACCCAGTGTCCTTGACTAGGAGCTGTACACAAGACCCAGTGTCCTTGGCTAGGAGCCGTACACAAGACCCAGTGTCCTTGGTTAGGAGACGTCCACAAGACCCAGTGTCCTTGGTTAGGAGACGTCCACAAGACCCAGTGTCCTTGGCTGGGAGACGTACCCAAGACCAAGTGAGCATTACAGCATCTCTCCTCTCTCCTCTGAAGAAGCCGTCTGAAGGGTAATAAATGGCTTGTCTCACTGGATGTCTTCATGTCTCAATCAACAACCCCTTTCGTTCAATTAAATTTCAATTTAAGGGGCTTTATGCATATGTTTACATTGCCAAAGTAAGTAAAAAAGAAAAACAATCCAAAATTAAACATTACACTCATAAAGGTTCCAAAGGAATAGAGACATTTCAAATGTCATATTATGTCCATATACAGTGTTGTAACGATGTGAAAATAGTTAAAGTACAAAAGGGAAAATAAATAACATAAATATGGGTTGTATTTACAATTATGTTTATTCTTCACTGGTTGCCCTTTTCTTGTGGCAACAGGTCACAAATCTTACTGCTGTGTGACATACTGTGGTATTTCACCAAAATCGGGTTTGTTTTCTAATTCTTTGTGGATCTGTGTAATCTGAGGGAAATATGTGTCTCGAATATGGCCATACATTTGGAAGGAGGTTAGGAAGTGCAGCTCAGTTTCCACCTCATTTTGTGGGCAGTGTGTCTTCTCTTGAGAGCCAGGTCTGCCTACGGCGTCCTTTCTCAATAGCAAGGCTATGCTCACTGAGTCTGTAAATAGTCAAAGCTTTCCTTAAGTTTGGGTTCTTGGCTGTGGTCAGGTATTCTGCCACTGTGTACTCTCTGTTTAGGGCCAAATAGCATTCTAGTTTGCTCATTCTAGTTTTACTTTCCAATGTGTCAAGTAATTATCTTTTTGTTTTCTCGTGATTTGGTTGGGTCTAATTGTGTTGCAGTCCTGGGGCTCTGTGGGGTCAGTTTGTGTTTGAGAACAGAGCCCCAGGACCAGATTGCTTAGGGGACTCTAAGCAATATGTGTCTATGTTAATCTCTCTGTAGGGGATGGATTTGTTATGGAAGGTTTGGGAATTACTTCCTTTTAGGTGGTTGTAGAATTTAAGGACTCGTTTCTGGATTTTGATAATCAGCAGGTATCGGTCTAATTTTGCTCTGCATTCATTATTTGGTGTTGTAGGTTGTACTCTCCCTCCCTATCCTTTCACTTCAACTATTCCACTGCCTTTCTCTCTCTCCCTCTCTCGCTCTCTTCCCTCCTCTCCTCTCCCTCTCTCTCCTCTCCTCTCCTCTCCTCTCCTCTCCTCTCCTCTCCTCTCCTCTCCTCTCCTCTCCTCTCCTCTCCTCTCCTCTCTCTCTCTCTTCCCTTCTCTCCTCTCTCTCTTCCCTTCGCTCCTCTCTCTCTCTCTTCCCTCCTCTCCTCTCTCTCCCTCGCTCTCTCTCTCTCTCTCTTCCCTTCTCTCATCTCTCTCTCCTCTCTTCTCTCTTCCCTTCTCTCCTCTTCTCTCCTCTCTCTCTCCATTCCCTTCTCTCCTCTCTCTCTCCCCTTCTCTACTCGCTCTCTCTCTTCCCTCCTCTCCTCTCTCTCTCCTATCCTCTCTCCCCTTCTCTCCTCTCCTCTCTCTCTCTTCCCTTCTCTCCTCTCCCTCTCCCCTTCTCTCCTCTCTCTCTCTGTCTCTCTCTCTTCCCTCCTCTCTCTCCTTGGTCACTATCTCTCCCTCTCCCTCCCTATCTCTTTGTCTCTCTCTCTTGCTTGCTCTCTCCCTCTCTGTCAGCACTCTCCTTGACAGACAGGGAATGCAATATAAAGGCTCTTATTTCACAGAGAAGACTTTGAAAACTCCAGGAGAGGGAGAGAGGGGAGAGCGAGCAAGAGAGTGAGAGAGAGAGAGAGATAATTCCCTCCCTCCAATTTGAGTTTCAGAGTGATCAACTATTTACCAAATTGGTAGGTTTTAGTGTGGAGGAGAAAGATAGAGAGAAGAGAGAGCTCGTAACAGCTACCCTTCACAACAGTCAGGCATCCATCAGGCATGACAGTTACGAAAAGGCAACAGGAAAAGAGACAGCTAAGAGCGTTAAGAGAGAATAACCAGCTAAGAAGGTTAAGAGAGGAACCAGCTAAGAAGGTTAAGAGAGAAGAACCAGCTAAGAGGGCAAAGTGAGAAGAACCAGCTAAGAGGATGAAGAGAGAAGAACCAGCTAAGAAGGTTAAGAGAGAAGAACCAGCTAAGAGGATGAAGAGAGAAGAACCAACTAAGAAGGTTAAGAGAGAAGAACCAGCTAAGAAGGTTAAGAGAGAAGAACCAGCTTAGAGGGCAAAGAGAGAAGAACCAGCTAAGAGGATGAAGAGAGAAGAACCAGCTAAAAAGGTTAAGAGAGAAGAACCAACTAAGAAGGTTAAGAGAGAAGAACCAGCTAAGAGGATGAAGAGAGAAGAACCAGCTAAGAAGGTTAAGAGAGAAGAACCAGCTAAGAGGGCAAAGAGAGAAGAACCAGCTAAGAGGATGAAGAGAGAAGAACCAACTAAGAAGGTTAAGAGAGAAGAACCAGCTAAGAGGATGAAGAGAGAAGAACCAGCTAAGAAGGTTAAGAGAGAAGAACCAGCTAAGAGGGCAAAGAGAGAAGAACCAGCTAAGAGGATGAAGAGAGAAGAACCAGCTAAAAAGGTTAAGAGAGAAGAACCAACTAAGAGGGCAAAGAGAGAAGAACCAGCTAAGAGGATGAACAGCAGCACTTCAAAGACATTCTCTTTATCTCAACAGAGCACTGAATACCAATATGGAAATGAAACCGAGGAAGGGAGAGGAGAGACAGACAGGGTCTGACAAGTGAACAGGACATTCTGTGTGACTGACAGTATAGCTGTCCTAATGAGGATTGAGCATGTTCATGTCAGAGACCTCCTCCTCTCAGCTGGTCAGTCTAGACTAGTGAGGACACAGCTCTCCAACTCATGCATCTCAGTGTGAGTGCCTCAAGCGTCCAGTCTCAGTGAACATTAGCTGGTTGTGACAGGTCTTAATGCACCTTAATGACAGACACATTTCCATTGTATGTCTGGATGTGTTTGTGCAATACTTACTCCTGAGGTTGGAGCCCCCCTGTCCTGGCATGCGTGGTGGCAGGGTGGCGTGATAGGGTGGAGTGGTGGAGAACAGGATGTCATTGGGTAGCACCTGGTCCAGCATCGAGCTATGGGAGGAGGCGTAGGACGAGCCCTTTCTGTTGCTGCTACACACACTCTCATCTGATAGGGTACGGTACAGGGAGCGCCGTGGTGATAGGCTGCCCGTCGCAGACATCTGGAGGGGGGAACAGAACACATCAACACACATTCACAACAAGAGCAGATGACAATCTGCTCCTTCCCAGCTAACAACGAATTCCCAGAAATGTATAGAACGTTCCCTTAAGAGTCTCATTAGATTATTAACTAAGGTTTTCATAGGAATGTTCCCCTGATGTACAAGGAATGTTTCCAAGAGACAATTACCTTAATGTCAAATAGGACTTACCCAGAATGTGGTTACCATGTTCTCAGAATGTAAGCTCCCCCCCCCCCCCCCCCCACACACACACACACAGTTCCCTGAGAGCTGCCATCCATTCCCCACCCCCAAGCAATACCAGTAAAACGTTTGTATAATTTAAACTTTTAGAGACAGGATTAGTGCTTTTATATTTAATAATCTCAACCCACACAGTGCATATTCATTATATAGATAGGCATGCTTTATCTTGTCTGGTTTATCATCCCAGATAAAATGAAGAAAATAAATTTGCTCATATGATTTGAAAAACAAATCATCAGGAGTAGGCAGCGCCATAAGTGAGTAAAGTGAGATATGACTAAGGAGTAATCAGTGTAATTGTTCCATAAATAGACAGGTATTTACCTCTCCATGGTTGCAGAATCATGTCGATTTTTACTAGGATTCTATTGAAATTAATTGTGGAGAGCTTATTTATTTATATATTTTGTGAAATGAATGTATGTTTACTTCACCGTCAGCCCATTTTATAGGTAAACTGCATGGTAATGGAATGGTTGTATTTTTTAAAGATCTAAAATTTAATATTGTATACTTATCATAATTATGTTTTAGTCCAGATAAATTAGCTAGATCTTTTTTTTTTCTCCTACCCCCTCCTTTTTCGAACATTCTGTTAAAAATCGCGCAACTTTTCAGCGTCCTGCTACTCATGCCAGGAATATAGTATATGCATATGATTAGTATGTGTGGATAGAAAACACTCTGAAGTCTCTAAAACTGGTTAAATCACGGCTGTGACTATAACAGAGTGTGTGTTTCATCGAAAAGCGCAAGAAAAACTGCTCACTGAAATCTGAAAAAAGTATCCATGCGCCCCTTTCATGGATTATTTAAAGGAAACCAAATTTAATATGGAGACGGATGCAATTCATACAGCTTCCACACGATGTCGCCAAAAACGTCATTTTCATTGACAAAAATCCATTGAGGCATTACGAATAGATCCTTGATTCCATCCAGCCTACCTCAACCGATTTTGGAAGATTGAAAAATGGACACTGTTTTCTTTTGTAGCTGCTATTGAATACAGATCGCCCAGTGATCAATTTGATCGCTTATTAACGTTTACAAATACCTAAAGTTGGGTTATAAAAGTAGGTTGAAGTTTTTTGTCAAAGAATATAGGCAACTTATATCATTTTTAAACATGACGTTGCGTCTTGGAAGAGAGCTTTTTTCGTGATGCAGACAGGCCATACAAATGGATATTTTGGGCATTCATGGACGGATTTAATCGGGAAAAATACCAATTTGTGATGTTTATGGGACATATAGGAGTGCCAACAAAGAATATCATCAAAGGTAATGAATGTTTTATATTTTATTTCTGCGTTTTGGGTAGCGCAGGCTACCGCAAAATCTGTTGTTTACGTGTCGTGCTGGTATTTTGGGGGGTGCATGCTATCAGATAATAGCTTCTCATGCTTTCACCGAAAAGCATTTTAAAAATCTGACTCGTTGGCTAGATTCACAACGAGTGTAGCTTTAATTCAATACCCTACATGTCTATTTTAATGAACGTTTGAGTTTTAACAAGTACATTTAGCATTTAGCGTAGCGCATTTGCATTTCCAGGTGCCTACTTGAGACGCAGACGTCTCAAGTAGGACCAAGAAGTTAAATGAGATATTGCAGGGATCTAACTTGTGGACTTAATATAAATATTGAGTCATCGGCATACATGGACATCTTTGTTTATAAACATTGGATTTCTAATCCTCTAATGTTGTTATTGGATCTGATTTTAATAGCTAGCATTTAGATGTCTACAACGAATAGATATGGTAACAGCGGACACCCTTGTTTAACTCCTCTTGACAATTCAAAACTCTCTGAGAAGTAGCTACTATTTATTATTTTACCCATTTGATAAATGGAAAAAATCCAGGACTTCCAGTATTACTTTATCATAGTTCTTTTCAAAGTCCATTATTTTACCTTTATTTAACTAGGCAAGTCAGTTAAGAACAAATTCTTATTTTCAATGATGGCCCAGGAACAGTGGGTTAACTGCCTGATCAGGGGCAGAATGACAGAATTGTACCTTGTCAGCTCGGGGATATGAACTTGCACCCTTTTGGTTACTAGTCCAACGCTCTAACCACTAGGCCACCCTGTCGCCCCAATAAATTCCAGGGCTGCTTCTTTGATGTTTCATGTTTTTCTAGTAGTTGTCGTATATTGTCTCCAATGTATTGTCCATGTAAAAAACCTGTCTGATCAAGATGAACAATACCTGGCAAAACCTTTCTGATTCTGAGTGCTATACATTTCACTAGTAGTTTTGCATCACAACATTGGTCAATTAGATGATGATCCGATCACATTCTGTCTCCTATAAATACTTTCTGAACCTTTGATGCAAGAGAGAAAGTGTCATGCCCTGGCCGTATAGAGGTTTTTATTCTCTATTTTGGTCACGGTGTGACTAGGGTGGTGATTCTAGTTTCCTTATTTCTATGTTGATGTGGTTGATTCCCAATCAGGGGCAGCTTTCTATCGTTGTCCCTGATTGGGGATCATATATAAGTTGTCATTTTAATTTTGGGTTTTATGGGATCTTGTTTTCTGTTTATAGTGTCTGTTCCTGACAGAACTGTTCGCTTTCGTTTTCCCTTTGTTATTTTGTTTGAGTGGTTTTTGATAATCAAAATCATGAACACTTTCCACGCTGCACTTTGGTCCACTCTTTTCAACGAAAGCCGTAACAGAAAGAGACAAGAAAGTAGTCAAGACGACTAGCTTGATTAAGGCTCCTCAATGTATATCTCACAAGGTCAGGTTTTTTTTTGTCTCCAAATAATCTTTATATATTATATCATAAATAGGACTGTTGGAGTTATGTCACACATGCATGAAAGAAAGAAATCTCACTCTAATACATTTTAATAGAAAGTTAGCAAAAAATAGTTAAGATCTTGCTTCCATGAAAAATGAAAGAGTCCAACAAAGATAGGGTGGGGGAAAAAGTTGCCCATATTTTCAAGCCCTGAGCTACTTCATTTATTTATGAAATGTACTGGTTTATTTAGGCAAACTAATATATTTGTTTAGTCTTGGCCTATTTAGTAGGCTATTACACAGCATAAAGCTATGTATATCAGCGTAAAGCTGAGTGGCTCACTCATTTGTGGCTTTGAATCAAAGTAAATAAGTACCAAAATGCGTTCTGATAGTTGTTAATAAATACATGTTTAGACCAGGTTCATCTGTTCAATTGTTTGCGACATTGTGGTTACAGTGGAAACGTAAACAAAGTAAATCAAATAAATCTTATTCATAATGAATTATCACATTTCTTTGTTTACATTTTTTGTAAGATTTAATTTGATATTTTTAGACAATACAAAACATACACATACAAAGGACAACTACATCACACCTGCCAGACCCACCTGCTCACACACCCATCTCCAGTGCCCGCATCACTTTCCGCCACATGGCCTCAAACTGCACCATTTGGGTTTAACCTTCTGAATGAATGATTATATTGAAGATAGAAGACGCCACTTATATATTTCCGAGAGCAGATCCGTTACCCATCAAAGTAATATCAATGTATTTAGCCTGTTTTATATACAAAATATACTAATAACTTCAAAAACAGTCCATTCATCACTGGATTTATTCAAAATGCTGTGTAGGAAGAATGTGTTATCCACCGTGTCTGGTCCCAGGCTCTTTATCCACCCTGCCTGGTCCCAGGCTCACAGCTGGTTTCACCCTGAAACCACACATCCATCTGAAGGTGACTCTTTATCCTTTGGAACCACAGAATGACCAGGTGGACAGTAGGCCTCGTGAAGCCATAGAGGAAATCAACAAGATCCACAAGTATTCTTTCTCAATAGCTGGTAGCTGATTTCTTTTTGCCTGATGCAGAACTCTAGTGCAATAGGAGACTGATTGAAGCATTAGTTAATTTACAAAAGGATAGTCTAATAGGGTTGTCTAATAGGGTAGTCTAATAGGGTAGTCTAATAAGGTAGTCTAATAGGGTAGTCTAATAGGATAGTCTAATAGGATAGTCTAATAACGTAGTCTAATAGGATAGTTTAATAGGATAGTCTAATAGGGTAGTCTAATAAGGTTGTCTAATAGGAAAAGTTCAATAGGGTAGTCTAATATGGTAGTTTAATAGGGTATCTAATAGGATAGTCTAATAAGGTAGTCTAATAGGGTAGTCTAATAGGGTAGTCTAATAAGGTAGTCTAATAGGGTAGTTTAATAGGGTGTCTAATAGGATAGTCTAATAAGGTAGTCTAATAGGGTAGTCTAATAGGATAGTCTAAAATGATAGTCTAATAGGAGAGTCTAATAGGGTAGTCTAATAAGGTAGTCTAATAGGGTAGTTTAATGGGATATTTAATAGGATAGTCTAATAAGGTAGTCTAATAGGGTAGTCTAATAGGACAGTCTAAAAGGATAGTCTAATAGGGTAGTCTAATAAGGTAGTCTAATAGGATAGTCTAATAGGGTAGTCTAATAGGGTAGTTTAATAGGGTATCTAATAGGATAGTATAATAAGGTAGTCTAATAGGGTAGTCTAATAGGGTGGTCTAATAGGGTAGTTTAATAGGGTAGTCTAATAGGGTAGTCTAATAGGGTAGTCTAATAGGGTTGTCTAATAGGGTAGTCTAAAAGGGTAGTCTAATTGGGTAGTCTAATAGGATAATCTGATAGGATAGTCTAATAGGGAAGTCTAATGGGGTAGTCTAATAGGATAGTCTAATAGGGTAGTCTAATAGGATAGTCTAATAGGGTAGTCTAATAGGATAGTCTAATAGGGTAGTCTAATAAGGTAGTCTAATAGGATAGTCTAATAGGATAGTCTAATATCTTAGTTTAACAGGGTATCTAATAGGATAGTCTAATAAGTTAGTCTAATAAGGTAGTCTTATAGGGTAGTCTGATAGGGTATCTAATAGGATAATCTAATAGGATAGTCTAATAAGGTAGTCTAATAGGATAGTTTAATAGGATAGTCTAATAGGGTAGTCTAATAAGGTTGTCTAATAGGAAAAGTTTAGTAGGGTAGTCTAATAGGGTAGTTTAATAGGATAGTCTAATAAGGTAGTCTAATAGGATAGTTTAATAGGATAGTCTAATAGGGTAGTCTAATAAGGTTGTCTAATAGAACAAGTTTAATAGGGTAGTCTAATAGGGTATCTAATAGGATAGTCTAATAGGATAGTCTAATAGGGTAGTCTAATAAGGTAGTCTAATAGGAGAGTCGAATAGGGTAGTCTAATAGGGTATATAATATGGTATCTAATAGGGTAGTCTAATAAAGTAGTCTAATAGGGTAGTTTAATAGGGTATCTAATAAGATAGTCTAATAAGGTAGTCTAATAGGGTAGTCTAAAAGGATAGTCTAATAGGATAGTCTAATAGGGTAGTCTAATAGGGTAGTCTAATAAGGTAGTCTAATAGGATAGTCTAATAGGGTAGTCTAATAGGATAGTCTAATAAGGTAGTCTAATTAGGTAGTCTTATAGGGTAGTCTAATAGGGTATCTATAAGGATTGTCTAATAAGGTAGTTGAATAGGGTAGTCTAATAGAGTATCTAATAGGGTCGTCTAATAGGGTAGTCTAATAGGATAGCCTAATAGGGTAGTCTAATATGGTAGTTTAATAGGATAGTCTAATAGGCTAGTCTAATAGGGTAGTCTAATAGGATAATCTGATACGGTAGTCGAATAGGTTAGTCTAATAGGGTAGTCTAATATGGTAGTTTAATAGGATAGTCTAATAGGCTAGTCTAATAGGGTAGTCTAATAGGATAATCTGATACGGTAGTCGAATAGGTTAGTCTAATAGGATTGTCTAATAAGGTAGTCTAATAGGGTAGTCTAATAGGATTGTCTAATAAGGTAGTCTAATAGGGTAGTCTAATATGGTATTCTAATAGGATAGTCTAATAAGGTAGTCTAAAGGACAGTCTAATAGGATAGTCTAATAGGGTAGTCTAATAGGGTATCTAATAGCTCAGTTGGGTGTGAAAAATACCCCCATTTCTGCCACAGTTTAGACTACTAATAGATGCTGTGGTCAGTCAGAGTTGAGTCCTATTGTAAAGTGTAGCCTAATGGCTATAACTCAGCCCTATGCTGTTCCAGCTTCTGTTGCCTATTTGAGTGCTTACTAAATATCTTCAGCAAACGCAAAATGTTGGATAAAGACATTTCACTAATCCGGCTGTTTTTCAATTTTGCTATGGGTATTACAATTAACTGAATGATGAGTATGAAGAAGACAGTGATCTTCCTCCGTCTCGCACACCAAAATAAATATATGCTTTTTTTCTACTTCGTCAGAAGAAGCTGGATCTTAATATACCACACAGTTTTGGTTCATCAACGTCTTTATGCTTTCGTTGATAAAATAATGATACAGAACACAAAATACAGATGTTTATTTCAACTACATCATTGAAGGCAGACCAGCAGAAAGATAGACGTTCTCTGAGGACGAAGATACGGGCGGCAGCTGATGCATTGGTCCAGAGCCACGCGGCATTGACGGAAGGCTGAGAATGACATGTTGAAGAGGGCGAGGAACGAGATGGAGTCACAATCCATGCCAGGCACACCTGTGAGCTGTGAAACTCCACCTCCGACAGGCAGAGGCAATACGTGGCGGGTTCATCAGGTTGTCGGTTCACCCTGATATTTCCATTCCTCTTCTGACACCAGAACTTGACCAACTGCTCACCAGGCAAAGCAAGGGCCGTCCGGATCATTATGCTGTTCTGCTATTCCATGGATGTGTAACCGAAGAGAGATACCATGAGTGGAAACAGAATACCAACTGGGATGGATCCCGAGGCGAATGTGGCTTAGCAGTGAACCTCCGGGTGTTCATCATTAATACCGTGTCTCAGAAGATTCTGTCCATGACTGATACAACCAGCAAAAGCATTAAAGACAGAGTTCATGATCTCTCCCTTATGTAAGGAATTAGGCACTTTACTATGTTTACTATGTAGGTTACAGTAAACATCTCATTGTCCTGTTTTTTGTCAGACTCCACAGTAGCCTAATAAACAATTGCATTATAAATCAGTTATATTTTCATCAAATTCAATAATATATTTGTACCACTGTAAATGCTGTGTTTTTCTTTTTAGAATATAGAGGCATTTTGAAAACGTGTTTTCAAACACTTGTTTTTCCCAAGTGTAGCAGGTTGTGAACTCTGCAAACGTTTCCACTCCGATAATGAGGTAAATGACTGTAATTAATACGTTCATTCAATACATTGTAATACAAAAGAGGAAACCCACCCATAGTGGGCTATTAGCAGCACAATAGACTTCAAGAAAGAGATCAAGAAGGGGGGTAGGAGGAGCCTTGCATTTAAAGACACAGTAGTCTAATAAACATATACATTTTCAAATAGTAAAACAAATATTCTAATTCAATAACATATTTCTACCACTGCCAGAAGAGGACTGGCCACCACACATAGCCTGGTTCCTCTCTAGGTTTCTTCCTAGGTTTTGGCCTTTCTAGGGAGTTTTTCCTAGCCACCGTGCTTCTACACCTGCATTGCTTGCTGTTTGGGGTTTTAGGCTGGGTTTCTGTACAGCACTTTGAGATATCAGCTGATGTACGAAGGGCTATATAAATACATTTGATTATATTTTATTTGAAGGCATTTTTCAGGGTTTGGTGTCAGGAGGTTTTCAGGGTGTTGTGTCAGTTAGTTTTGTACCATGTGGTGTCAGGGATTGTTGGCAGGGTTTGGTGTAAGGGTATTTGCATGATGTAGTTTTGCATCAGGTAGTTTAGCAGAGTTTGGTGTGAGGATTTTATCATGGTTTGTGTCAAGGAGTTTAGCAGTGTTCGGTGTCAGGAAGTTTTGAAGGGATTGGTGTCAGGATTGTTTTAAGTGTTTGGTGTCAGGGGGTTATGCAGGGTTTGGTGTCGGGTAGTTTTGCAGGATTTGGTGTCATGGAGCTTTGCAGTATGGTGTCAGGTATTTTTAAAAGTTTTGGTGTCAGGAGATTTTGCAGGGCTTGGTATCAAGGAGTTTAGCAGGGTTTGGTGTGAGGCAGTTTTGCAGGGTTTGGTGTCAAGGATCGCAGCAGGGTTTGGTGTAAAGGAATTTTGCAGGGTTTGTTGCCAGGGAGTTTTAGCAGGGTTTGTTGCCAGGGAGTTTTAGCAGGGTTTGTTGCCAGGGAGTTTTAGCAGAGTTTGTTGCCAGGGAGTTTTAGCAGGGTTTGTTGCCAGGGAATTTTAGCAGGGTTTGTTGCCAGGGAGTTTTAGCAGGGTTTGTTGCCAGGGAGTTTTACAGGGTTTGTTGTCAAGGTGTTTTACAGGGTTTGGTGTCACAGGGTTTTTCAGGGTGTTGTGTCAGTTTTGTACCATGTGGTGTCAGGTAGTTTAGCAGGGTTTTCTGTCTAGGCCTGCTGCTTTCAACTCTCTAGAGACAACAGGAGCGGTAGAGATACTCTGAATGATCAGCTATGAAGAGCCAACTGACATTTACTCCTGAGGTGCTGACTTGCTGCACCCTCGACAACTACTGTGATTATTATTATTTGACTCTGCTGGTCATTTATGAACATTTTAACATCTTGGCCATGTTCTGTTATAATCTCCACCCGGCACAGCCAGAAGCAGACTGGCCACCCCTCATAGCCTGGTTCCTCTATAGGTTTCTTCCTAGGTTTTGGCCTTTCTAGGGAGTTTTTCCTAGCCACCGTGCTTCTACACCTGCATTGCTTGCTGTTTGGGGTTTTAGGCTGGGTTTCTGTACAGCACTTTGAGATATCAGCTGATGTACGAAGGGCTATATAAATACATTTGATTTGATTTGATTCACTGTAGATGCTGTGTTTTTGTTTGATGGCCATAAAAACAGATACAAAAAATTACAATAACATTTTCACATATTTTGAATTAATTCCTGAATTCAATTGCTTTAATTAACCAACACGTTGCAGTTTATTATTGCTTAATTATACAAGTCTTCTTTTTCTTGGAATAGAATCACACTTCTCTGTGCTGGAGTTGTTTTACGAATAAAAAAGAAGCGGTCCACCCTTGATGGGCTATCAACAGGACTGTCACGTTGAAATGAGCGGACCCAAGGCACAGCGTACATAGAGTTCCACATGTTTATTCAAATGAAACTCACCAACAAACACAATAAAAAGCAAACGAGACGTAATGACTAGTGCTCACAGGCACTACACAAAAACCAGATCCCACAAACTAAAGGTGGAAAACAGGCTGCCTAAGTGTGATCCCCAATCAGAGACAACAATAGACAGCTGCCTCTGATTGGGAACCATACCCGGCCAACAAAGAAATAGAAAAACTAGAATGCCCACCCAAATCACACTCTGACCTAACCACATAGAGAAATAAAAAGGCTCTCTAAGGTCAGGGCCCTGGCCATAGAGAGGCTTTTATTCTCTATTTTGGTTAGGCCAGCGTGTGACTAGGGTGGGCATTCTAGTTTCTTTATTTCTATGTTTTGGCCGGGTATGGTTCCCAATCAGAGGCAGCTGTCTATTGTTGTCTCTGATTGGGAAATATACTTAGGCAGCCTTTTTTCCTTTGTATTTTGTGGGTAGTTATCTTTGTTAGTGGCACTATAGACCTAGTAAGCTTTGTTTCTTTGTTGTGTGGAAATGTTAGGACTATTTTGCTCTTCACTTCAATTATTTCGATATAATGAAAGGTGTCCCTCAAGGGTCAATATTGGAACCTCTTTACTAATGATAATATTGGTCTGTGAAAACCTGTAACATTCACCTGTATGCAGACAACACTGTGATGCTATTACTCCTACAGCTGACCAGGCTGATTTAGAGCTGTGATTGTGTTGCCTTGCAGAAAGCCCTGTGGTTTAAAATTAGCACTTAATGCAGGAAAAAACGAAATATGTTGTTTTTCTAATTTTCTTGCAAATGTTTCAAATGGATTAGACATGTATTCATTGGATGGTTCTCTCATCTCTTGGGTTTTAAATATCTGGGCTTTTGGACAAAAATCTAACGTTTAAAAACATACAGACATAGATTTTCCTGCCAGCTCGGAACTATGCCTCCATTTATCAGAGTGCAGCAGCCAAACTGAAAAAACATTTGGATTCAGCCTTTCGCTTTATCACAGGTGACAGGTTTAATACTCATCATATTGTATCAGAACGTCGAATGAACCTCACCAAAGTCCCATAGATCACTTCATTCCTCCCTTTTCGTTTACAACGATAAACTGCACAAGCTTCCAACATATCTCAATTCACTTTTAATAAAGTAAAAAAATATAAGGCAGGGATGGTTGAGGTCCCTCTAGTCTCAACTGGGTAAATCCTCCTTCAGTTTAAATGAATCATCTGCAGAACTCCCAGCATCTAAACTGCAAGGGCAGTTTAGGAGTCTAATGTTGAATTTGTTAAATTAAAATTTAACTTGTTATGATTAAATGTACATGTCAAACCTGGGACAACTATAGTTTTAACTATGCTTTGTGGAAAGTAACTATTTTTCTGGGGTAACAAATATTTTCTTGGGAGGCAGGGTTGGGGAGTAACAGATTACAAAAAAAACTGTAACTGTAATCTGTTACTTTACTAGCATAAATATTGTAATCAGATTACAGATATTTTGAAGAAATAGATTATTACTTCTAGGATTAATTTTTAATTCTGAAAGGATTTCGCCAAATTTGACACCTTTCTGTTTTCTCATTGATATTTAAATCAATATTGAAAAAAGCCGAAAGTTTAAGTTTGTGTGCAAATCTGTCATCAAGGCTGGCTACTTTGAAGAATCTAAAATCTAAAATATTTTTTGATTTGTTTAACACTTTTTTGGATAGGCAAGTCAGTTAAGAACAAATTCTCATCGTCAATGACAGCCCAGGAACAGTGGGTTACTAACTGCCTTGTTCAGGAACAACAGATTTTTAACCTTTCGGTTACTAGTCCAACGCTCTAACAACTAGGCTACCTGCCACCCCTAATGATCATGCTGTTTATTCAGCTTCTTGATATGCCACACCTGTCAGGTGGATGAATTATCTTGGCAAAGGAGAGATGCTCACTAACAGGAATGTAAACACATTTGTTTACAACATTTGAAAGAAATACGCTTTTTGTTTATTTGGATCATTTCTGGAATCTTTCATTTCAGCTCATGAAACATGGGACCAACACATGTTCTGTTTACATTTTTACAAAGTGTATTTTTCATACATATTTTCATATGTTCATCCTTTAATGTATTTTAGGGGCAACGTTTCATTTAATGTTTATATCCCCAAGTGTGTCCCACAAAGACCATCTTCATGTTCTCCACATGCACCGTTTCATGGGTGTTAGGATTGCTGTCCATGGCTGCCCTGTAGTTCACTGGTGCTGCCCTGTAGTTCACTGGTGCTGCCCTGTAGTTCACTGGTGCTACCCTGTAGTTCACTGGTGCTACCCTGTAGTTCACTGGTGCTACCCTGTAGTTCACTGGTGCTACCCTATAGTTCACTGGTGCTTCCCTGTAGTTCACTGGTGCTACCCTGTAGTTCACTGGTGCTTCCCTGTAGTTCACTGGTGCTACCCTGTAGTTCACTGGTGCTTCCCTGTAGTTCACTGGTTCTACCCTATAGTTCACTGGTGCTACCCTGTAGTTCACTGGTGCTACCCTGTAGTTCACTGGTGCTACCCTGTAGTTCACTGGTGCTACCCTATAGTTCACTGGTGCTACCCTGTAGTTCACTGGTGCTACCCTATAGTTCACTGGTGCTACCCTGTAGTTCACTGGTGCTACCCTATAGTTCACTGGTGCTACCCTGTAGTTCACTGGTGCTACCCTGTAGTTCACTGGTGCTACCCTGTAGTTCACTGGTGCTACCCTGTAGTTCACTGGTGCTACCCTGTAGTTCACTGGTGCTACCCTGTAGTTCACTGGTGCTACCCTATAGTTCACTGGTGCTACCCTGTAGTTCACTGGTGCTACCCTGTAGTTCACTGGTGCTACCCTGTAGTTCACTGGTGCTACCCTGTAGTTCACTGGTGCTACCCTGTAGTTCACTGGTGCTACCCTGTAGTTCACTGGTGCTACCCTGTAGTTCACTGGTGCTACCCTGTAGTTCACTGGTGCTACCCTGTAGGGTGTAGCCTGATGGCTTCAGCATCTGACAGAGGGCGTAGCCTGATCCTCAGCTTCTTTGAAAGCAACAACTGTCAGCCTTCGGTTGTAGCTGCGAGCCTAACACTTCTGAGTCATATTCCCCTGTTGTTGGATCTGCCACTGCCGCTCAGCGTAGGCTTTTTGGTCTGGAGGCTGAGCCAACATTCGCTCTAGAGGACCCTTCAGTTTTCTTCCCAGAGCGACCCCGACAGGAGAGAAGCCTGTGCTCTCATGGTAGGCAATTTTGATGGACAAACAGAACGCTCCCAAACACAGATCCCAGTTCTGGTGATTAGCCTTGATGTAAGAGTCTTACATCATCTTTAGGTTCTGGCTAACCCTCTCCATAAAGTTGGTTTGGGGGTGGTAGCTGGTGGTAAGTTTCTGAACTACCCCCCAATGCTTGCAGAGCTCCTTCAGCAGCTGACTTGTGAACTGCGGCCCCCAGTCAGATAGGAGGAACGTTACGGTTCCCCATCTAAGGAAGATCTCCTGCCTGAGTATGTTGACTATCTTGGGAGTCTTGGCATCCTGCAGCAGGAAGTGTTCAACACACTTTGAACATTAGTCTACAGTGACAAGCAGGTAATTGTTGTCCTTTTTGCTTCTTGGGAAAGGTCCCATCAAATCTACTCCCAGCATCTCATCCAGTTCCCTCCGGTAATGGACTGTAGGAGCCCGGCTGGTTTCCAACACACAGTACTGCTGGCTGACAGGGCAGTTCTTTGTGTATGCTCATACTTCATTTCTGACTTGGGGCCAGTAAGCTACATCTAGCAGCCACAACAGTATCTTCAGCCATCCCATGTGCCCCCGAGAGGACTATCATGGAACTATTACAAGAATGGCATACAGAGCTTTTGGGGCACAAACAGCTGTAACTTATGGCCAACACTCTATCCTGGTATCTGTCTGAACAGGAAGTCTCTAGGACAGGTATTCAACACTCTGTCCTGGTATCTGTCTGAACAGGAGGTCTCTAGGACAGGTCATCCTAAACTGGGGTACGCATAATGCTATCGGGGGTACGCCAAGTAAAATGAGATTTTTCAAATGTATATATCGGGTGGTTCATATATATATATATATAGAATTTTAAAAAATCCCCCTACATTTTCAAACAGTCCATTTAAATTTTCCAACTATACATTTGGGTGAGTTTTTTTCTCTCGTCAGAGTAGCCTCGTTTCACCGCCAAAAATAAAATGATACAATCTAGTGTTCAGCGAAATAACAACAAAATATCAAATACAGGTAGCCTAGTCAAATAATTAACATCTAATCACATTAACCGTTACTCTCTCACGGGAATTCCACTAACGCTCCGTATGTAGCAAAACATAGCTGCTGCTCATTCCATTTGCTCGAAAAGTGTCCGAAAATTGTCCATAAAGACACATACAGTTGTTCCTCTAAAAGTTGCAAGCTTACACCGCGGGATTTAGAGCTTCATTGCTCCAGACCACCACAAGGGGGAGTTAGAGCACTCATTATGCATTTGGGTCCCAAGGTTTTTATATGACCAATCATATCGGGTGGTTCATATAAAGAATTTGACGCGAGCCACCCGTCCCTGGTGACTTTCTTCAGCAAAGATGGCTGAGAAAACATTACAGTTTATCAACATTCTAGGCCGAAGTCCAGCATGCTGTGCCCAAATGTATTAATTGGGGTTGTGGCCGATTGTGGCTAAAAACACTTTATCAATTGGAATCTTTAATGTAGAAAAGGGAAAAAGTGTTATTATTAGTTTTTCACCAGCGTAGCAGGATGGGCTATTAGCTGAACAACAGACTATTCAATCTTTACTAGCGTAGCAGGATGGACTATTAGCTGAACAACTGACTATTCAACCTTTACTAGCCTAGCAAAATGGACTATTAGCTAAACAATAGACTATTCAATCTTTACTAGCGTAGCAGGATGGGCTATTAGCTGAACAACAGACTATTTAATCTTTACTAGCCTAGCAGGATGGACTATTAGCTGAACAACAGACTATTCAACCTTTACTAGCGTCGCAGGATGGACTATTAGCTGAACAACAGACTATTCAACCTTTAGCTAAGTGTGAACCCCCCCTCCAAATTTGTCTACCTACACACGGTTAATGTTCTGAAAAATATATATACAGTGGTCATGACTCCCGAGGTGTGCAGCGGTCTAAGGCACTGCATCTCGGTGCAAGAGGCTTTACTACTGTCCTTGGCTCGAATTCAGGCTGTATCACATCCGACCGTGATTGGGAGTGCCATAAGGCCGCGTACAATTGGCCCCAGTGGAGCCTAGACCTATATAACACAACTTAACTGGCTGAGGTAGGCTATGAGGCGTTAGTAGGCCTACTTACAATTACAACTGGTAAAAAATTGAGCATTCTACATAAAAACATATTTTAAAGATACAAAATGTCTGCACGTTGAAACTTAAACAATGTAACTACAAATTAAAAGCTCACATTTGTAAATCCCAAACTCTAAAAGTAATTGGAAAGGTAGATACAAATGATGATGACATTGTGCTTACAATAAAGAATGTAAACAAGATGCTGTGTCTTCACAACTGTAACAGGTAGGGTACTGTAGTACTGTAACAGGTGTAGTACTGTAGTATTTTAGTACGGTAGTACTGTAACAGGTGTAGTACTGTAGTACTGTAGTACTGTAGCACTGTAGCAGGTGTAATACTGTAGTACTGTAACAGGTGTAGTACTGTAGTACTGTAGTACTGTAACACTATAGAAGGTGTAGTACTGTAGTACTGTAGCACTGTAGCAGGTGTAATACTGAAGTACTGTAACACTATAGCAGGTGTAATACTGTAGTACTGTAGCAGGTGTAGTACTGTAGTACTGTAACACTATATCAGGTGTAGTACTGTAGTACTGTAACAGGTGTAGTACTGTAGTATTTTAGTACGGTAGTACTGTAACAGGTGTAGTACTGTAGTACTGTAGTACTGTAGCACTGTAGCAGGTGTAATACTGTAGTACTGTAACAGGTGTAGTACTGTAGTACTGTAGTACTGTAACACTATAGAAGGTGTAGTACTGTAGTACTGTAGCACTGTAGCAGGTGTAATACTGAAGTACTGTAACACTATAGCAGGTGTAATACTGTAGTACTGTAGCAGGTGTAGTACTGTAGTACTGTAACACTATATCAGGTGTAGTACTGTAGTACTGTAACAGGTGTAGTACTGTAGTACTGTAGTACTGTAACACTATAGCAGGTGTAGTACTGTAGTACTGTAGCACTGTAGCAGGTGTAATACTGAAGTACTGTAACACTATAGCAGGTGTAATACTGTAGTACTGTAACAGGTGTAGTACTGTAGTACTTTAGTATGGTAGTACTGTAACAGGTGTAGTACTGTAGTACTGTAACACTATAGCAGGTGTAGTACTGTAGTACTGTAACAGGTGTAGTACTGTAGTACTGTAGTACTGTAGCACTGTAGCAGGTGTAATACTGAAGTACTGTAACACTATAGCAGGTGTAATACTGTAGTACTGTAGCAGGTGTAGTACTGTAGTACTGTAACACTATAGCAGGTGTAGTACTGTGGTACTGTAACAGGTGTAGTACTGTAGTACTTCAGTACAGTAGTACTGTAACAGGTGTAGTACTGTAGTACTGTAGTACTGTAACACTATAGCAGGTGTAGTACTGTAGTACTGTAGGACTGTAGCAGGTGTAATACTGAAGTACTGTAACACTATAGCAGGTGTAGTACTGTAGTACTGTAGCAGGTGTAGTACTGTAGCAGGTGTAGTACTGTAGTACTGTAGCAGGTGTAGTACTGTAGTACTGTAGCAGTTGTAGTACTGTAGTACTGTAGCAGGTGTAGTACTGTAGTACTGTAGTAGGTGTAGTACTGTAGTACTGTAGCAGGTGAGCAGGTGTAGTACTGTGGTACGGTAGTACTGTAGCAGGTGTAGTACTGTAGTACGGTAGCAGGTGTATTACTATAGTACTGTAGCAGGTGTAGTACTGTAGTACTGTAGCAGGTGTAGTACTGTAGTACTGTAGCAGATGAGGTACTGTAGTACTGTAGCAGGTGTAGTACTGTAGTACTGTAGCAGGTGTAGTACTGTAGTCGTGTAGCAGGTGTAGTACTATAGTACTGTAGCAGGTGTAGTACTGTAGTACGGTAGTACTGTTGTACGGTAGTACTGTAGCAGGTGTAGTACTGTAGCAGGTGTAGTACTGTAGTACGGTAGTACTGTTGTACGGTAGTACTGTAGCAGGTGTAGTACTGTAGCAGGTGTAGTACTGTAGTACGGTAGTACTGTTGTACGGTAGTACTGTAGCAGGTGTAGTACTGTAGCAGGTGTAGTACTGTAGTACGGTAGTACTGTAGCAGGTGTAGTAATGTAATACTGCAGCAGTTGTAGGACTGTAGTACTGTAGCAGGTGTAGTACTGTAGTACTGTAGTAGGTGTAGTACTGTAGTACTGTAGCAGGTGAGCAGGTGTAGTACTGTGGTACGGTAGTACTGTAGCAGGTGTAGTACTGTAGTACTGTAGCAGGTGTATTACTATAGTACTGTAGCAGGTGTAGTACTGTAGTACGGTAGTACTGTAGCAGGTGTAGTACTGTAGTACGGTAGTACTGTAGCAGGTGTAGTATTGTAGTACGGTAGTACTGTAGCAGGTGTAGCCCATCATGCAAATGTAATAATAATCAATAATTTTTCTATTTTTTTAACCATCTTACATATATAACCTTATTTGTTCATTGAAAATGGTGAATAACTCACCACAGGTTAATGAGAAGGGTGTGCTTGAAAGGATGCACAGAACACTGCAATGTTGGGTTGTATTGGAGAGAGTCTCAGTCTTAAATCTTCTTATGGTATAGGGGACGCTTGTGTCCCACTTGGCCAAAAGCCAGGGAAAATGCAGTGCGGCAAATTCAAATAAAATTATATAAAAATCAAACTTTCATTAAATCACACATGTACTAAAGACTAAAGATACTAAATTAAAGCTACACTCGTGAATCCAGCCAACATGTCAGATTTTTAAAAGGCTTTTCGGCGAAAGCATAAGAAGCTATTATCTGATGATAGCCCAATAGTAAACAAAGAGGGTAGCATATTTCAACCCTGCAGGCGCTACATAAAACGCAGAAATAAAA
Organism: Oncorhynchus clarkii lewisi; assembly: GCF_045791955.1. Lineage (NCBI taxonomy): Eukaryota > Metazoa > Chordata > Actinopteri > Salmoniformes > Salmonidae > Oncorhynchus > Oncorhynchus clarkii. The sequence continues at coordinate 662,093 of NC_092162.1, read as the reverse complement.
TATAAATCATGCTTTACCTTTGACGAGCTTCTTTTGTTGGCACTCCAATATGTCCCATAAACATCACAATGTGTCCTTTTGTTCGATTAATTCCGTCCATATATATCCAAAATGTTAATGTATTTGGCGCGTTTGATCCAGAAGAAAACAGCTTCCAAATTGCGCAACTTCACTACAAAATATTTTAAAAGTTGCCTGTAAACTTTGCCAAAATATTTCAAAGTACTTTTGTAATACAACTTTAGGTATTTTTAAACGTTAATAATCAATCAAATTGAAGACGGGTCTATCTGTGTTCAATACAGGAAGACAACAAACCAAGATACTTTTCAAGTCTTGCGCAACTCTCAAGAGTGTTACGCAGTTCCTAGATGGCCGTACTTCTTCATTGCACAAATTAATAACCTCAACCAAATTCCAAAGACTGGTGACATCCAGTGGAAGCGGTAGGAACTGAAAACAAGTTCCTAAGAAATATAGTTTTCCAATGAGAAATCACTGAACAGACAGAGACCTCAAAAATAAAATTCTGAACGGTTAGTCCTCTGGGTTTTGCCTGCCCCATAAGTTCTGTTATACTCACAGACATGATTCAATCAGTTTTAGAAACTTCAGAGTGTGTTCTATCCAAATCTACTAATAATATGCATATCTTATATTCTTGGCATGAGTAGCAGGAAGTTGAAATTGGTTACGCTATTTATCCAAAAGTGAAAATGCTGCCCCCTCTACCTTAAATAATTTCCTACACACAGTGTCCTGTACTTAGTGTTCATGCTACTGAGGGCCGAGAATCCCCTCTCACAAAGGTACGTCGTTGCAAAGGGCATCAGGGTCTTAACAGAGTGATTTGCCAAGGCAGGATACTCTGAGCGCAGCCCAATCCAGAAATCTGGCAGTGGCTTCTGATTAAATTCAAATTTCACAGAACCGCTTGTTGCAATTTCAATGAGGCCCTCTTGTTTTTTTATTTATATATTTTTTTCACCTTTATTTAACCAGGTAGGCCAGATCACCTTTATTTAACCAGGTAGGCCAGATCACCTTTATTTAACCAGGTAGGCCAGATCACCTTTATTTAACCAGGTAGGCCAGATCACCTTTATTTAACCAGGTAGGCCAGTTGAGAACAAGTTCTCATTTACAACTGAGACCTGGCCAAGATAAAGCAAAGCAGTGCGACAAAAACAACAACAAAGAGTTACACAAGGAATAAACATACAGTCAATAACACAATAGAAACATTTATGTAAAGTGTGTGCAGATGTAGAAGAGTAGGGAGGTAGGCAATAAATAGGCCATGGAGGCGAAATAATTACAATTTAGCATTAACACTGGAGTGATAGATGATGATGTGCAAGTAGAGATATTGGGGTGTAAAAGAGCAAGAGGATAAATAGCAATATGAGGATGAGGTAGTAGGGTGGGCTATTTACAGATAAGCTGTGTACCGGTACAGTGATTGGTAAGCTTCTCTGACAGCTGATTCCTAAAGTTAGTGAGGGAGATAGAAGACTCCAGCTTCAGTGGTTTTTGCAATTAGTTCCAGTCATTGGCAGCAGAGAACTGGAAGGAGAGGCGACCAAAGTAAGTGTTGGCTTTGGGGATGACCAGTGAAATATACCTGCTGGAGCACGTGCTACGGGTGGGTGTTGCTATGGTGACCAGTGAGCTGAGATAAGGCGGGGCTTTAACTAGCAAAGACTTATAGATGACCTGGAGCCACTGGGTCAGGCGACGAATATGTAGTGAGGGCCAACCAATGAGAGCGTACAGGTCGCAGTGGTGGGAAGTATATGGGGCTTTGGTGACAACGGATTTCAGCAATATATAATAGAATGTCCAATTCGTGATGGTAAATGCCCATTGTAATGTATTGCTAATGGACAGTGTCCAATACACATAATACATTGCCAGTCTTAACATGTTATACTGCAGTTGGACAGTGTCCATTGCCAATATATTGCAATTGGACAGTGTCCATTACACATGTGCTCTATTGTCAGTGTGAACATGCTATTCTGCAAGTTGACAGTGTCCATTGCATATCCATAAGGACTTCCCATTACGAAATGGACGTGCTGAATCAACACCAATGAGAAATTTGGACTTCCTATGACTTCCTATGATCAAACATAACAAATAGACCTTCTAGGTTGATTCAGGGCTTTACATAGTGATATATATAATTTGGTTAGTGTATAGGTATACCATCTCACCTTCCTCCGTCCGTCCTCCCCTGGGCCACTGTCCTCCAGCATCATCTTTAGGTACTCTTCTTTAGACAGCTTCTCCAGGGCCTTGGCCTCTCTCTCCCTATCTGCTGCCTGGTGACACGCTGCCTCCTGGAGGTACAACTGCCTGCAAGAGACACACAGGAGAGAACAGAAAGTCTGGTCAGAGACCAGCCAGGAGAACCCTGTCTAAGGGACAGGAAGGAGTGGGAGAGGGGATGAGGGAGTGGAGGATGGCCTTTTGACAACCCAGCTTTGGTCAAAGAGAGAAAAGATCAGAGGGGTAGCCAGCTGTTTATACAAAACTGTTGGTCAGTACCAATCAGGGCCTTCAGGGGCAGCAACAGGCAACATCTTAGCATGGCAACGCCACCAGGTGGTTTTCTGAATCATGCTGAAGATATTTGTCAGTGGGAGGAGAGGTGTGGAATTAGGAAAGGGAGAAATGCATGCTGTGAAGGAAGAAGCCAAGTCAGGGGGCAACCGGGAGTAGGTAGGGACAAAAAGGTTTTATGACACAGAGACAAAGAGAAAGGGGGAATAATATTTTATTGTGGTTACAGTACAATAGAGTGGTACATAAACACAGAAACATGCAGGAAGCAGGAGCAGAAAGAGAGGTCAGACCACAGAGAGGTCAGACCACAGGGTTGGAGTCAGACCATAGGTTTGTAGTCAGACCACAGGGTTGGAGTCAGAACACAGGGTTGGAGTCAGAACACAGGGTTGGAGTCAGAACACAGGGTTGGAGTCAGACCACAGGGTTGGAGTCAGAACACAGGGTTGGAGTCAGAACACAGGGTTGGAGTCAGAACACAGGGTTGGAGTCAGAACACAGGGTTGGAGTCAGAACACAGGGTTGGAGTCAGAACACAGGGTTGGAGTCAGACCACAGGGTGGGAGTCAGACCACAGGTTTGGAGTCAGAACACAGGGTTGGAGTCAGACCACAGGGTGGGAGTCAGACCACAGGGTGGGAGTCAGACCACAGGGTTGGAGCCAGACCACAGGGTTGGAGAAAGACCACAGAGAGTTCAGACCACAGGGTTGGAGTCAGACCACAGGGTTGGAGTCAGACCACAGGGTTGGATTCAGACCACAGGGTTGGAGTCAGACCACAGGGTTGGAGTCAGACCACATAGTTGGAGTCAGACCACAGAGAGGTCAGACAACAGGGTTGGAGTAAGACCACAGAGAGGTCAGACCACAGGATTGGAGTCACACCACAGACAGGTCAGGCAACAGGGTTGGAGTCAGACCACAGGGTTGGAGTCAGACCACAGGGTTGGAGTCAGACCACAGGGTTGGAGTCAGACCACAGAGTTGGTGTCAGACCACAGAGTTGGTGTCAGACCACAGAGTTGGTGTCAGACCACAGAGTTGGTGTCAGACCACAGAGTTGGAGTCAGACCACAGAGTTGGAGTCAGACCACAAAGTTGGAGTCAGACCACAGGGTTGGAGTCAGACCACAGGGTTGGAGTCAGACCACAGGGTTGGAGTCAGACCACAGGGTTGGATTCAGACCACAGGGTTGGAGTCAGAACACAGGGTTGGAGTCAGACCACAGGGTTGGAGTCAGACCACAGGGTTGGAGTCAGAACACAGGGTTAGAGTCAGATCACAGGGTTGGAGTCAGACCACAGAGAGGTCAGACCACAGGGTTGGAGTCAGACCACGGAGAGGTCAGACCACAGGGTTGGAGTCAGACCACAGAGAGGTCAGGCAACAAGGATGGAGTCAGACCACAGGGTTGGAGTCAGACCACAGAGAGGTCAGACCACAGGGTTGGAGTCAGACCACAGGGTTGGAGTCAGACCACAGAGAGGTCAGACCACAGGGTTGGAGTCAGAACACAGGGTTGGAGTCAGAACACAGAGAGGTCAGACAACAGGGTTGGAGTCAGACCACAGAGAGGTCAGGCAACAGGGTTGGAGTCAGACCACAGGGTTGGAGTCAGACCACAGAGAGGTCAGACCACAGGGTTGGAGTCAGACCACAGGATTGGAGTCAGACCACAGGGTTAGAGTCAGACCACAGGGTTAGAGTCAGACCACAGGGTTGGAGTCAGACCACAGGGTTGGAGTCAGACCACAGGGTTGGAGTCAGACCACAGGGTTGGAGTCAGACAACAGGATTGGAGTCAGACCACAGGGAGGTCAGACCACAGGATTGGAGTCAGACCACAGGGTTGGAGTCAGAACACAGGGTTGGAGTCAGAACACAGGGTTGGAGTCAGAACACAGGGTTGGAGTCATACCACAGGGTTGGAGTCAGACCACAGAGTTGGAGTCAGACCACATAGTTGGAGTCAGACCACAGGGTTGGAGTCAGACCACAGGGTTGGAGTCAGACCACAGGGTTGGAGTCAGACCACAGGGTTGGGAGTCAGACCACAGGGTTGGGAGTCAGACCACAGGGTTGGAGTCACACCACAGAGTTGGAGTAAGACCACAGGGTTGGAGTCAGACCACATAGTTGGAGTCAGACCACAGGGTTGGAGTCAGAACACAGGGTTGGTGTCAGAACACAGGGTTGGAGTAAGATCACAGGGTTGGAGTCAGACCACAGAGAGGTCAGACCACAGGGTTGGAGTCAGACCAGAGAGAGGTCAGACCACAGGGTTGGAGTCAGACCACAGAGAGGTCAGACAACAGGGTTGGAGTCAGACCACAGGGTTGGAGTCAGAGAACAGGGTTGGAGTCAGACCACATGGTTGGAGTCAGACAACATGGTTGGAGTCAGACAACAGGGTTGGAGTCAGACAACAGGGTTGGAGTCAGACAACAGGGTTGGAGTCAGACAACAGGGTTGGAGTCAGACAACAGGGTTGGAGTCAGACCACAGATAGGTCAGACAACAGGGTTGGAGTCAGACCACAGGGTTGGAGTCAGACCACAGGGTTGGAGTCAGACGACATAGTTGGAGTCTGAACACAGGGTTGGAGTCAGTCCACAGGGTTGGAGTCAGTCCACAGGGTTGGAGTCGGACCACAGGGTTGGAGAAAGACCACAGAGAGGTCAGACCACAGGGTTGGAGTCAGACCACAGAGAGGTCAGACCACAGGGTTGGAGTCAGACCACAGAGAGTTCAGACCACAGGGTTTGAGTCAGACCACAGGGTTTGAGTCAGACCACAGGGTTGGATTCAGACCACATGGTTGGATTCAGACCACAGGGTTGGAGTCAGACCACAGGGTTGGAGTCAGACCACAGGGTTGGAGTCAGACCACAGAGTTGGAGTCAGACCACAGGGTTGGAGTCAGACCACAGGGTTGGGAGGCAGGTGATAGAGGAGGAGGAGAAAAGTTAGGAGGTGAAAGAGGACAGTGATAGCCCTGGCTGGTGTGTCCCTGATGGGTTGCCAGCATGTTATGCCGGTGTTGAGGAGGGAACGGCATGAGGTAGAGGGGGAGTGAGGGGGAAGACTGAGCGGGAAGTTAGAGGGGGAATGAGGGGGAGTGAGGGGGAAGGTAGAGTGAGGGGGAAGAGGGAGTGGGAGTGAGGGGGAAGGTAGTGGGGGAGTTAGGGGGAAAGTAGAGGGGGAGTGAGGGGGAAGGTAGAGGGGGAAGGTAGAGGGGGAGTGAGGGGGAAGGTAGAGGGGGAGTGATTGGGAAGGTAGAGGGGTAGTGAGGTAGAAAGTAGAGGGGGAGTGAGGGGGAAGGTATAGGGGGAGTGAGGGGGAAGGTAGATGGGGAGTGAGGGGGAAGGTGGAGGGGGAAGATATAGGGGGGAGTGAGGGGGAAGGTAGATGGGAGTGAGGGGGAAGGTAGAGGGGGAGTGAGGGGGAAGGTAGATGGTGAGTGAGGGGGAAGGTATAGGGGGAGTGAGGGGGAAGGTAGAGGGGGAGTAAGGGGGAAGGTAGATGGGGAGTGAGGGGGAAGGTAGAGGGGGAGTGAGTGGGAAGGTAGAGGGGTAGTTCGGGGGAAGGTAGAGGGGGAGTGAGGGGGAAGGGGGAGTAAGGGGGAACATTTAGGAAGAGTGACACGTTATGCAGGAATGTCACTGACGCATGGCAGGACTCTCAACTCCCTGCATCACGGCCCACATGGGAACCAGAGCACTGGGCACTTTGGTCTGGGGCAGTGAGAGGGCCACAGGAAAAGGGTGGAGGGGAGGGAGTGGGGGGCCCGGAGGGAGTGGGGGGCCCGGAGGGAGTGGGGGGCCCAGAGGGAGTGGGGGGCCCGGAGGGAGTAGTGGGCCCGGAGGATCGGTGGAAGGTGGATGGACTTAAATCTGACATGGAGATTGGAGTGGGCTGAAGGAGAGAGGAGAGGATCGGTGGAAACAGGATGGGTTTAAACCTGACATGGAGAGAGGAGGAAAGAGGATGAGTTTAAACCTGACATGGAGAGAGGAGGAAGTGGATGAGTTAAAACCTGACATGGAGAGAGGAGGAAGGTGGATGGGTTTAAACCTGACATGGAGAGAGGAGGAAAGAGGATGAGTTAAATCCTGACATGGAGAGAGGAGGAAAGAGGATGAGTTTAAACCTGACATGGAGAGAGGAGGAAGTGGATGAGTTTAAACCTGACATGGAGAGAGGAGGAAAGAGGATGAGTTTAAACCTGACATGGAGAGAGGAGGAAAGAGGATGAGTTAAAACCTGACATGGAGAGAGGAGGAAAGAGGATGAGTTTAAACCTGACATGGACAGAGGAGGAAAGAGGATGAGTTTAAACCTGACATGGAGAGAGGAGGAAGTGGATGAGTTTAAACCTCACATGGAGAGAGGAGGAAAGAGGATGAGTTTAAACCTGACATGGAGAGAGGAGGAAGTGGATGAGTTTAAACCTGACATGGAGAGAGGAGGAAAGAGGATGAGTTTAAACATGACATGGAGAGAGGAGGAAGTGGATGAGTTTAAACCTGACATGGAGAGAGGAGGAAAGAGGATGAGTTAAAACCTGACATGGAGAGAGGAGGAAAGAGGATGAGTTAAAACCTGACATGGAGAGAGGAGGAAAGAGGATGAGTTTAAACCTGACATGGAGATTGGAGTTGAAGGAGACTGGGAGTGAGCAAGGCATTAAACCTGTGATGAGGGTAGATAGACTGGAAGACAGGAGTGGGGCGTTGGCAGTCACATACTGGGGAGAGTAGCTTGTACCTGGAGCGCTCAGACAGCGTTTTAAGGAGGAAAGCTAACAAGCCCTCTGCTCCTCTGGAACAAAGCAGCATTAATAAAAGGAACAGCAGAAAGCAGAACAGAAGCAGGTGTTGGTGTACGGTTGTAACATAGTTAGCTGAATACAGTACTACAGAAACACAACACTGAGAGAGGAAAAAGGAACACGTCGTTGTGTTAGAGTTAGACATGTGGACAACATGAGGCCATATATGGTGGTTACAGACGAACAATATAAAACCATGTGCGTCTCAAATAAGACCCTATTTCCTTCTTAGTGCACTACAGAACTTTAGACCAGAGCCCATAGGGCATTAGGGATGCACACTATGTAAACAAACAGTTGGAGAAAGTAACTGCGTTCGAGGCTGTTTCCATATGAAGAGGACTGCAGAGCCGTGCTATCAACCACGCAGCTCCAACTGGTGTATTTCACAGAGAAAATTACATTACAGGAGCTGGGGAATGGGGACATGGAGGAGGGGGGACCTCAGCCTTGTGCGCCCGGTACACACACATATCAATGACCCTCTGTCTATTCTCATCTCTACCTTGAAACGACAGCGATGTACAGTAACTATACATTTACCTTCCCTTTTTCAGGAGCCTATAATGTGGCAGGAATCATAGATGTGCTTTTGGAGTCAGACCCTGCTGGCTACTGTAGACCCTGCTGGCTACATCAGAACCTGCTGGCTACCGTAGACCCTGCTGGCTACTGTAGACTCTGCTGGCTACAGTAGACCCTGCTGGCTACATCAGACCCTGCTGGCTACATCAGACCCTGCCGGCTACATCAGACCCTGCCGGCAACATCAGACCCTGCCGGCTACTGTAGACCCTGCCGGCTACATCAGACCCCGCTGGCTACTGCAGACCCTGCTGGCTACATCAGACCCTGCTGGCTACTGTAGACCCTGCTGGCTACTGTAGACCCTGCTAGCTACATCAGACCCTGCCGGCTACTATAGGCCCTGCTGGCCACTGTAGACCCTGCTGGCTACATCAGACCCTGCTGGCTACTGTAGACCCTGCTGGCTACATCAGACCCTGCTGGCTACTGTAGACCCTGCTGGCTACATCAGACCCTGCTGGCTACTGTAGACCCTGCAGGCTACTGTAGACACTGCTGGCTACTGTAGACACTGCTGGCTACATCAGACCCTGTCGGCTACATCAGACCCTGCTGCCTACTGTAGACCGTACTGGCTACTAAAGACCCTGCTCGCTACTGTAGACCCTGATGGCTACTTCAGACCCTGCTGGCTACATCAGACCTTGCTGGCTACTTCAGACCCTGGTGGCTACTGTAGACCCTGCTGGCTACTGTAGAGCCTGCTGGCTACTGCAGACCATGCTGGATACTTCAGACCCTGCTGGCTACTGTAGACCCTGCTGGCTACTGTAGAGCCTGCCGGCTACTGTAGAGCCTGCCGGCTACTGTAGAGCCTGCTGGCTACTGCAGACCATGCTGGATACTTCAGACCCTGCTGGCTACTGTAGACGCCACTGGCTACTGCAGAACATGCTGGCTACTGCAGACCCTGCTGGATACTTCAGACCCTGCTGGCTACTGTAGACGCCACTGGCTACTGCAGAACATTCTGGCTACTGTAGACCCTGCTGGCTACTGCAGACCCTGCTGGCTACTGCAGACCCTGCTGGCTACTGCAGAACCTGCTGGCTACTTCAGACCCTGCTGGCTACATCAGACCCTGCTGGCTACTGCAGACCCTGCTGGCTACTTCAGACCCTGCTGGCTACATCAGACCCTGCTGGCTACATCAGACCCTGCTGGCTACTGTAGAACCTGCTGGCTACATCAGACCCTGCCGGCTACTGTAGACCCTGCTGGCTACTGCAGCCCCTGCTGGCTACTGCAGCCCCTGCTGGCTACTGCAGACCCTGCTGGCTACTTCAGACCCTGCTGGCTACTGCAGACCCTGCTGGCTACTTCAGACCCTGCTGGCTACTGCAGACCCTGCTGGCTACTGCAGACCCTGCTGGCTACATCCGACCCTGCTGGCTACATCCGACCCTGCTGGCTACTTCAGACCCTGCTGGCTACTGCAGACCCTGCTGGCTACTGCAGACCCTGCTGGCTACTGCAGACCCTGCTGGCTACTGTAGACCCTGCTGGCTACTGTAGACCCTGCTGGCTACTGTAGATCCTGCTGGCTACTGCAGACCCTGCTGTATACTGCAGACCCTGCTGACTACTGCAGACCTTGCTGGCTACTTCAGACCCTGCTGGCTACTTCAGACCCTGCTGGCTGCAGGGAACACTTCTCACAGTCTGAATCAATAACCAGTACTGACTTGTGTCCAGAGTGGTCTGTCTGGTCTGTCAGGTCTGTCAGGTCTGTCAGGTCTGTCTGGTCTGTCTGGTCTGTCTGGTCTGTCTGGTCTGTCTGGTCTGTCAGGTCTGTCTGGTCTGTCTGGTCTGTTAGGTCTGTATGGTCTGTTTGGTCTGTCTGTCTGGTCTGGTCTGGTCTGGTCTGTCTGGTCTGTCTGGTCTGTCTGTCTGTTTGGTCTGTCTGGTCTGTCTGTCTGGTCTGTCTGGTCTGTTTTGTCGGTCAGGTCTGTCTGATCCGTCTGGTCTGTCAGGTCGGTCTGGTCTGTCAGGTCTGTCTGGTCTGTCTGGTTTGTCAGGTCAGTCTGGTCTGTCTGGTCTGGTCTGTCTGTCTGGTCTGTCTGGTCTCTTTGGTCTGTCTGGTCTGTCTGTCTGGTCTGGTCTGTCTGGTCTGTCTGGTCTGTCTGTCTGTCTGCTTGGTCTGTCTGGTCTGTCTGGTCTGCCTGGTCTGTCTGGTCTGTCTGGTCTGTCTGTTCTGTCAGGTCTGTCAGGTCTGTCTTGTCTGTCAGGTCTGTCAGGTCTATCTGGTCTGTCTGGGTCGGAATGGAGTTGATTTAAGCTGCAGACCAGACGGCGCTCTAGTCCCACAGGGCTCTGGTCTAAAGTAGTGCACTATATAGGGCTCTGGTCTAAAGTAGTGCACTATATAGGGTTCTGGTCTAAAGTAGTGCACTATATAGGGCTCTGTTCTGAAGTAGTGCACTATATAGGGCTCTGGTCTAAAGTAGTGCACTATATAGGGCTCTGGTCTAAAGTAGTGCACTATATAGGGCTCTGGTCTAAAGTAGTGCACTATATAGGGTTCTGGTCTAAAGTAGTGTACTATATAGGGAATAGGGTGCCATAGGCTCTGGTCTAAAGTAGTGTACTATATAGGGAATAGGGTGCCATAGGGCTCTGGTCTAAAGTAGTGCACTATAAAGGGAATAGGGTGCCATATATGATGATAAAATGGTTAAATAAGGGCTGGTTGTGTAAATCTGCTCAACTGAGAGAATGAATTAGTTCTAGTTGATGTCTGAGGAAGGTTATTGTTAGGTGAAGTTGACTATACCTCTCGTGATAATGATAGTGATCTGTAATGATTGCCCTAGCAGCAATACAATGCACTATACTACACTGCTCAAAAAAATTAAGGGAACACTAAAATAACACATCCTAGATCTGAATGAATGAAATATTGTTGTTAAATACTTTTTTCTTTACATAGTTGAATGTGCTGACAACAAAATCACACAAAAATTATCAATGGAAATCAAATGTATCAACCCATGGAGGTCTGGATTTGGAGTCACACTCAAAATTAAAGTGGAAAACCACACTACAGGCTGATCCATTTTGATGTAATGTCCTTAAAACAAGTCTAAATGAGGCTCAGTAGTGTGTGTGTGGCCTCCACGTGCCTGTATGACCTCCCTACAATGCCTGGGCATGGCGGATGGTCTCCTGAGGGATCTCCTCCCAGACCTGGACTAAAGCATCCACCAACACCTGGACAGTCTGTGGTGGATGGAGCGAAACATGATGTCCCAGATGTGCTCAATTGGATTCAGGTCTGGGGAATGGGCGGGCCAGTCCATAGCATCAATGCCTTCCTCTTGCAGGAACTGCTGACACACTCCAGCCACATGAGGTCTAGCATTGTCTTGCATTAGGAGGAACCCAGGGCCAACCGCACCAGCATATGGTATCACAAGGGGTCTGAGGATCTCATCTCGGTACCTAATGGCAGTGTAAAGTGTTCCCTTTATTTTTTTGAGCAGTGTATTGTACTAGACCCATACTTATACTGTACACACACACACATGCACACACACACACACACACATCTGTGACCCGTTTCAGGAAACTAGACATATGTCGCTAGTCACGACTTCACAGGAGAGCTTTTTGAACTTTTTATTTTTATCAAACTGTGTATGTAGTGGCTTCCTGTCCTCTTTACCATAGCCACTGCCCAAGCCTGAAGCAGGGCTGTTTGGTACGCATACAGTCCACACTCAAGGTTTCCAAACGGAGGGAGGGTGTGTAGTGGCTTCCTGTCCTCTTTACCATAGCCACTGCCCAAGCCTGAAGCAGGGCTGTTTGGTACGCATACAGTCCACACTCAAGGTTTCCAAACGGAGGGAGGGTGTGTAGTGGCTTCCTGTCCTCTTTACCATAGCCACTGCCCAAGCCTGAAGCAGGGCTGTTTGGTACGCATACAGTCCACACTCAAGGTTTCCAACCGGAGGGAGGGTGTGTAGTGGCTTCCTGTCCTCTTTACCATAGCCACTGCCCAAGCCTGAAGCAGGGCTGTTTGGTACGCATACAGTCCACACAAGGTTTCCAAACGGAGGGAGGGTGTGTAGTGGCTTCCTGTCCTCTTTACCATAGCCACTGCCCAAGCCTGAAGCAGGGCTGTTTGGTACGCATACAGTCCACACTCAAGGTTTCCAAACGGAGGGAGGGTGTGTAGTGGCTTCCTGTCCTCTTTACCATAGCCACTGCCCAAGCCTGAAGCAGGGCTGTTTGGTACGCATACAGTCCACACTCAAGGTTTCCAAACGGAGGGAGGGTGTGTAGTGGCTTCCTGTCCTCTTTACCATAGCCACTGCCCAAGCCTGAAGCAGGGCTGTTTGGTACGCATACAGTCCACACTCAAGGTTTCCAAACGGAGGGAGGGTGTGTAGTGGCTTCCTGTCCTCTTTACCATAGCCACTGCCCAAGCCTGAAGCAGGGCTGTTTGGTACGCATACAGTCCACACAAGGTTTCCAAACGGAGGGAGGGTGTGTAGTGGCTTCCTGTCCTCTTTACCATAGCCACTGCCCAAGCCTGAAGCAGGGCTGTTTGGTACGCATACAGTCCACACTCAAGGTTTCCAAACGGAGGGAGGGTGTGTAGTGGCTTCCTGTCCTCTTTACCATAGCCACTGCCCAAGCCTGAAGCAGGGCTGTTTGGTACGCATACAGTCCACACAAGGTTTCCAAACGGAGGGAGGGTGTGTAGTGGCTTCCTGTCCTCTTTACCATAGCCACTGCCCAAGCCTGAAGCAGGGCTGTTTGGTACGCATACAGTCCACACAAGGTTTCCAAACGGAGGGAGGGTGTGTAGTGGCTTCCTGTCCTCTTTACCATAGCCACTGCCCAAGCCTGAAGCAGGGCTGTTTGGTACGCATACAGTCCACACTCAAGGTTTCCAAACGGAGGGAGGGTGTGTAGTGGCTTCCTGTCCTCTTTACCATAGCCACTGCCCAAGCCTGAAGCAGGGCTGTTTGGTACGCATACAGTCCACACTCAAGGTTTCCAAACGGAGGGAGGGTGTGTAGTGGCTTCCTGTCCTCTTTACCATAGCCACTGCCCAAGCCTGAAGCAGGGCTGTTTGGTACGCATACAGTCCACACTCAAGGTTTCCAAACGGAGGGAGGGTGTGTAGTGGCTTCCTGTCCTCTTTACCATAGCCACTGCCCAAGCCTGAAGCAGGGCTGTTTGGTACGCATACAGTCCACACTCAAGGTTTCCAAACGGAGGGAGGGTGTGTAGTGGCTTCCTGTCCTCTTTACCATAGCCACTGCCCAAGCCTGAAGCAGGGCTGTTTGGTACGCATACAGTCCACACTCAAGGTTTCCAAACGGAGGGAGGGTGTGTAGTGGCTTCCTGTCCTCTTTACCATAGCCACTGCCCAAGCCTGAAGCAGGGCTGTTTGGTACGCATACAGTCCACACTCAAGGTTTCCAAACGGAGGGAGGGTGTGTAGTGGCTTCCTGTCCTCTTTACCATAGCCACTGCCCAAGCCTGAAGCAGGGCTGTTTGGTACGCATACAGTCCACACAAGGTTTCCAAACGGAGGGAGGGTGTGTAGTGGCTTCCTGTCCTCTTTACCATAGCCACTGCCCAAGCCTGAAGCAGGGCTGTTTGGTACGCATACAGTCCACACTCAAGGTTTCCAAACGGAGGGAGGGTGTGTAGTGGCTTCCTGTCCTCTTTACCATAGCCACTGCCCAAGCCTGAAGCAGGGCTGTTTGGTACGCATACAGTCCACACAAGGTTTCCAAACGGAGGGAGGGTGTGTAGTGGCTTCCTGTCCTCTTTACCATAGCCACTGCCCAAGCCTGAAGCAGGGTTGTTTGGTACGCATGCAGTCCACACAAGGTTTCCAAACGGCCAAACATTCAATGACATCCAGGGATTTTTTGGCAGTAATGCCTTCTCGAACATGTCAACTTTCATGTACAGCACAGGTGTGCTGGATAACATAATTAACAGCCTAACCAGTTCTGCTATTTTGAGTAATGTTCAGTGAGCTGTTCTCTCTCTCACTTAGATGTCTGGAAGTAGCTGGCAAGTTAGTACAGAACGGTTGGATCAACTCTTAAAGAGATGGGAGGGGCTAAGGCTTAAGAACAACACTGAATGGGTGGGGCTAAAGGCTTTAGAGGGTGTGAACAATGCTGAATGGGTGGGGCTAAAGGCTTTAGAGGGTGTGAACAATGCTGAATGGGTGGGGCTAAAGGCTTTAGAGGGTGTGAACAATGCTGAAAGGGTGGGGCTAAAGGCTTTAGAGGGCATGAAAAATGCTGATTGGGTGGGGCTAAAGGCTTTAAAGGGCGTGAACAATGCTGAATGGGTGGGGCTAAAGGCTTTAGAGGGCGTGAACAATGCTGAATGGGTGGGGCTAAATGCTTTAGAGGGCGTGAACAATGCTGAATGGGTGGGGCTAAATGCTTTAGAGGGCGTGAACAATGCTGAATGGGTGGGGCTAAAGGCTTTAGATGGCGTGAACAATGCAGAATGGGTGGGGCTAAAGGCTTTAGAGGGCGTGAACAATGCTGAATGGGTGGAGACAAAGAAGGGCTCTCCAAAAGAAGAACAAAAACATTGAAAGACGGTTTTCTCAAAAGGGAGTTTACAAATCAATCAACTTTCAAAGCAGAATTACTGACCCATTGTTTCCTCAAATGCAGCTATACCATTTTGTTGAGTCTCTACTTTTATCCAATGTAAAAAACAGAAATTCAAATGTTGCTACATAAGACCGAATCGAGGTGGTTAGTCACACACACACACACACACACACACACACACACACACACACACACACACACACACACACACACGCAAACACACACGCACACCCACTCACCCACACTCTAACAGTTTAGACTCTTCGTTAGTGGGCGAGTCTTCAGTCTTCATCAGGCGTTTGGAACCAGGAAGTGGGCGTGTCTGTCCACTGGCTTCTAGACCTGCCC
>NC_092162.1:619651-642151 GCF_045791955.1 Oncorhynchus clarkii lewisi | reverse complement strand
TCCTCTCCACCAACCAGACACCTTCATCTCTACCATACAGACACCCTCCTCTCTACCAACCAGACACCCTCCTCTCTACCAGCCAGACACCCTCCTCTCTACCAACCAGACACCCTCCTCTCTACCAACCAGAAACCCTCCTCTCTACCAACCAGACACCCTCCTCTCCACCAACCAGACACCCTCCTCTCCACCAACCAGACACCTTCATCTCTACCATACAGACACCCTCCTCTCTACCAACCAGACACCCTCCTCTCTACCAACCAGACACCTTCATCTCCACCAACCAGACACCCTCCTCTCCACCAACCAGACACCCTCCTCTCTACCAACCAGACACCCTCCTCTCTACCAACCAGACACCCTCCTCTCCACCAACCAGACACCCTCCTCTCTACCAACCAGACACCTTCATCTCTACCAACCAGACACCCTCCTCTCTAGAAAACAGATACCTTCATCTATACCAACCAGACACATTCTCTACCAACTAGACACCTTCATCTCTACCAACCAGACACCGAGAGATGTGACAACCCCAGCCTTCGACACCCCCATCGCCACAGCCCATACCCAGTCACTTACCCCCCGGTTCTGCTTGTTGGGCGACTCCTTTCCCCCATCCCTCTGTTTCCGAGAGTTGAGGATCTTGGTGGAGGGGATGTGCCACTTGGCCTCTGTAGAGAGGGGGAGGAAGAGAAGAGGGGTGAGATGAGGAGTGGCTAGAGAAAGGATTGCATGATCACTGAATGTGTCCTACAGGGTTACCACAGACACAGTACAGGTCATCTAATGTAGAGGTAGGAGACAGATAGTAGAGATCATCTAGAGGTGATCTAATGTAGAGGTAGGAGACAGACAGTAGAGGTCATCTAGAGGTCATCTAATGTAGAGGTAGGAGACAGATAGTAGAGATCATCTAGAGGTCATCTAAAGTAGAGGTTGGAGACAGATATTAGAGGTCATCTAGAGGTCCTCTAGAGGTCATCTAATGTAGAGGTAGGAGACAGACAGTAGAGGTCATATAGAGGTCCTCTAATGTAGAGGTAGGAGACAGACAGTAGAGGTCATATAGAGGTCCTCTAGAGATCATCTAATGTAGAGGTAGGAGACAGACAGTAGAGGTCATCTAGAGGTCATCTAATGTAGAGGTAGGAGACAGACAGTAGAGGTCACATAGAGGACCTCTAATGTAGAGGTAGGAGACAGACAGTAGAGGTCATCTAATGTAGAGGTAGGAGACAGACAGTAGAGGTCCTCTAATGTAGAGGTAGGAGACAGACAGAGAGGTCACATAGAGGTCCTCTAATGTAGAGGTAGGAGACAGACAGTAGAGGTCACAGAGAGGTCCTCTAATGTAGAGGTAGGAGACAGATAGTAGAGGTCATCTAGAGGTCACCTAATGTAGAGGTAGGAGAAAGACTGTATAGGTCATCTAGAGGTCATCAAATTTAGAGGAAGGAGACAGACAGTAGAGGTCATCTAGAGGTCATCTAATATAGAGGTAGGAGACAGACAGTAGAGGTCATCTAGAGGTCATCTAATGTAGAGGTAGGAGACAGACAGTAGAGGTCACATAGAGGTCCTCTAATGTAGAGGTAGGAGACAGACAGTAGAGGTCACATAGAGGTCCTCTAATGTAGAGGTAGGAGAAAGACTGTAGAGGTAATCTAGAGGTAATCTAGAGGTCATCAAATGTGCAGGTAGGAGACAGACAGTAGAGGTCAACTAGAGGTCATCTAATGTAGAGGAAGGAGAGCGACAGTAGAGGTCATCTAGAGGTCTTCTAATGTAGAGGTAGGAGACAGACAGTAGAGGTTATTTAGAGGTCATCTATTGTGGAGCTAGGAGTAAAATCGGGAGCAGAGTGACTCACCTGCCAACCGGGTACTGTCAAGGGTGGGCTCTCTGAGGGTGTCCCTGTACCCCTCTCTGTCTCCCCCCTGTAGCTCTCTGGAGCACTCATGGAGGACCGAGGACCTGGAATGATATGGAGGTAAGGATGAGTTGGTCACTTATTCTACAGAGTGAGCTAACTAACAAACTGTCAGGATGGAGAGGCGAGGAGGGCTATTGACTGAGCTAGCATAGTGGGAAAGGTAAATAATGGACAATAGAGAGAGCTAGCTGCTAGCATACTGTCAGCAGTAAGGTAAGGATGGGCTAGCATACTGTCAGCAGTAAGCTAAGGATGGGCTAGCATACAGCTAGCTGCTAGCATACTTTTATCAATAAGGTATGGTTGGGCTAGCATACAGCTAGCTGCTAGCATACTGTCAGCAATAAGGTAAGGAAGGGCTAGCATACAGCTAGCTGCTAGCATACTGTCAGCAATAAGGTAAGGAAGGACTAGCATACAGCTAGCTGCTAGCATACTGTCAGCAATAAGGTAAGGAAGGGCTAGCATACAGCTAGCTGCTAGCATACTGTCAGCAATAAGGTAAGGAAGGGCTAGCATACAGCTAGCTGCTAGCATACTGTCAGCAATAAGGTAAGGAAGGGCTAGCATACAGCTAGCTGCTAGCATACAGTCAGCAATAAGGTAAGGTTGGGATAGCATACAGCTAACTGCTAGCATACTTTTATCAATAAGGTAAGGAAGGGCTAGCATACAGCTAGCTTCTAGCATACTGTTAACAGTTTTTTATTTTTTTTATTTAACTTCTTGAGCATACTTGACACGCAGACGTCCCAAGTATGCCCCTGGAAATGCAAATGCGCTACGCTAAATGCTAAATGTACTCGTTACAACTCAATCTTTGATCAAAATTCACAAGCAGGGTATTGAATTAAAGCTACACTCGTTGTGAACCTAGCCAGCAAGTCAGATTTTTAAAATGCTTTTCGGCGAAAGCATGAGAAGCTATTATCTGATAGCATGCACCCCCCAAAATGCCAGCACGACACGTAAACAACAGATTTTGCGGTAGCCGGCGCTACCCAAAACGCAGAAATAAAATATAAAACATTCATTACCTTTGACGAGCTTCTTTCTTGGCACTCCTATATGCCCCATAAACATCACTATTGGGTCTTTTTTTCGTTTAAATCGGTCCATATATACCCAAAATAGCTTTGTATGGAAGTTGTGTCATTCAGAAAAAATCATCGTTTTTAAACGCTGCGTAATTTTTTAAAATTAAAAAAGTCGACGATAAACTTTCACAAAACACTTCGAAATCCTTTTGTAATCCAACTTTAGGTATTAGTAAACGTTTATAATCTATCAAAATGATTACAGGGCGATGTCTTTTCAATAGGTCTTCACTTGCAAAACAATGGCTGATAATGTCTTCATCAACTACATCCGGGTCAAGACTGGGAAAATGGATGCCAGATAGATGGATTTTCCAACAATTAATTCAATTGAAAATGAGGACAATGGCGCCATCGTGTAGGCAGGTCGATATTAAATTCTGTTCTCTTTTAACAACTCGTGGAAGTGACTTATGGAAATTATTTTTAGCTTTCAGAGAGCAGTTTTTCTTGCGTTTTTCAATGAAACACACGATCTGTTATAGTCACAGCCGTGATTTAACCAGTTTTATAAACTTCAGAGTGTTTTCTATCCACACATACTAATCATATGCATATACTATATTCCTGGCATGAGTAGCAGGACGCTGAAAAGTTGCGCGATTTTTAACAGAATTTTCGAAAAAGGAAGGGGTAGAAGTAAGAGGTTTTAACCAGGTGGGTTAGTTGAGAACAGGTTTTCATTTACAACTGCGACCTGGCCAAGATAAAGCAAAGCAGTGCGACAAAAACAACAACACAGAGTTACACATAAACAAACGTACAGTCAATAACACAATATAAAAATCTATATACAGTGTGTGCAAATGGAGTAAGGAGGTAAGACTATAAATAGGCCATAGTGGCGAAGTAATTACAATTTAGCATTAACACAAGTGAGCAAGTGTGCAAGTAGCGATACTGGAGTGCAAGATAGGAAAAAAATAACAATATGGGGATGAGGTAGTTGGGTGGGCTGTTTACAGATGGGCTGTGAACAGCTGCAGTGATCGGTAAGCTGCTCATATGGCTGATGCTTAAAGTTAGTGAGGGAGATAAAGTCTCCAACTTCAGTGACTTTTGCAATTCATTCCAGTCATAGGCAGCAGAGAACTGGAAGGAAAGGAGGTGTTGGCTTTGGGGATGACCAGTGAAATATACCTGCTGGAACGTGTGCTACGGGTGGGTGTTGCTATGGTGACCAGTGAAATATACCTGCTGGAGCGTGTGCTACGGGTGAGTGTTGCTATGGTGACCAGTGAAATATACCTGCTGGAACGTGTTGTGACGGCCCTGAATTATTTTGAGCCGTCTCAGTGCTTCTCCTTCCAATAGGGTGCTTTCCCTTTAATTCCCAATTAAATAGCCAGCATCAGCTGCGCAAAAGTGGGGTTTTTTGATGGAGACATGACTGAGGATGTGTTCCCGAAGCTTCTCTATTCCGGTTGTTTTGTTGCTGTTAAACGTGTGTTTTGTAGCCTGAGAGAGTTTACCCAGGATCAGATCCACTCTTTGCGTCCGTGGACTACTCCTCTCTATTCTTCGTGGCCTTTCTCCGCTGGAGATCTGTTGGCGGATTGGATTGTCTGACTGACCGACTGACTACCACCTTTTTTGTATACGGTATTTCATTTGTTTTGATATGATGTATACGGTGATGATTTATGTAGTTAGATGTAGTTGAGGAATTAGTAAGAGCAGATACGCTTTAAAGTTCTGTGGTAAAATTGTTATATTGATTGTATGATTTAATACTGGGTTTACGCTACACGGAATGAACGGACAAACATTGCGTGACAAAAGTCACTTGAGTTCACTGAACTCCTTTACCGGGCTGGACTCTTTTTAGGCCCGAGGTACAGGACATTTCTGGAGGAACCAGAACTCATTGTGTTATATTATTATGTGTGTGTAATCCATTGATGTTGCTAATACAACCCACGCAAAATAATAGTTGTTTTTGAAGTTCTTTTCAATGTTTTAAGGGTTTATGAAAAGTTGATTTCCCTTCTGACGTTTACATAAGTCCTTTGTAATGGTGTAGACTTGACGGACCAGATGGGACTCATTCCCTCCCAAACTAAAAGGAGAAACCAATGTTTTCTCTGGTAGGCACAACCTACCTGGCACCCCTATAAAAAATAACCTCAAGTCAAAACCGTTACATAAAAAATGGCACCCCAGATGGGACAGCTCAACATTGAGAACTAACCAAAGCAAATATTTTGTGTGGAATTAAAACAATGGATTCACCCCAAGATAATGTGCTCATCCATTTCATACCTGTCAATGGGAATACACAGGGCCATTCTGACCATCAAGCTGACAACACAAATCATAATGGGAATGGAGATAATGGAGTTGATTTGGGCCAGAGCCCTGGGAATCTGAATGCTCGGTCTGGACCACAGGCCACAGGAGGTCTAACCAGTTACTCACTTATTGACATGGATCTGTGTGAAAGTACTGAGCCAGCCCTCCATCTGACACCCAACCTTCCTCCATTGTCTGGTTTATCTCCAGAGGTTGTAGTTTTACAACTTCAAGGTGACATCCTTGATATTCGTCGGACTCAACAACATCTCCAAACTCTTATCCACGATAAATTCAAATGTCTGAGGGAAGAGCAACAACAGAGTGCCATGGAATTCAGAACCTCACTGAGCACTCTAACCCACACGCTGACAGAGCTCAGTGAGAGTGGAAGACGGGAAATTACTGGTGCCATGGACAGGCAGTTTGACTACCAACGAAACCAACTCACTGCCACTCTCCAATGGCGCCTGCAACATCATCACACTGAGGTCCTCAAGGACGTTAATTCTGTTTTTTCTCCCATGGTTAACACTGTAGACCACTTGCAAACAGAGCTCTCTAATTGTGTTAAAATGTTGGATGACGTGTCTGTGGACATGGCCTCCATTAAGCACAACTCCTTACACAGAGTTTCTCTAGTGTCCACTTCTGTTCAGGCCACTGAGGGCCAAGCTGGCACCTCTGAAGAGCCAAGACAAGGCCATGCTACAGCCACCCCTTGCAGGATGCAATCCTCCATGCATCCTGGTGTTCATTTTCATTGTCCGATAACGCCCTCCCCCTCTACTTCCTCAATCCCTCCTAGCTCGTTTGTTCATGGTGATTTGAGTAGATGTCATGTGGGGGCGATGCCCATTAAATTGCAATTTCCCACCTTTGGGAAAAAAGATGACAGTCCTGATCCGCTAATGTACCTAGAAAGATGTCGTGACTTTCTTGCCCTCAATCCCCTGGCTGACGAAGAACTCCTTGCCACATTGAGGAATGTGTTGCATGGGACAGCTCGAGACTGGTGGGATGTGGCACGTCTCACCACTACCTCCTGGGCTGACTTTGAGGCCAAGTTTTCCTCTGCATTTCTGTCTGAGGACTACACAGATGAGTTGGCAGACAGAGTCAGGAATCGAGTACAAAGAGAGAAAGAGAGTATCCGTGACTTTGCATACGGTTACCACTCCCTGTGCAGAAGGTGGAAACCTGGCATTGAGGAGGAAGAGGTCATTAAATTGATTTTGAAGAACATCAACCCACTACTAGCCAGTCAACTCCGAGAACGAGTCACCACTGTCGATGGACTGGTTCGCTTGGGACAGCAGTTTGAGAAGGACAGAGAATGCCAACAGCAATATGACCAAAGAAAGAAACAGACACCCAAACCGTTACCCAAGACAGACCATCAACAACAGCCAGAGTCTCAAGCCATGACCCCTTTCATGTTCTGTTGGAGATGTAGCCAAAAGGGACATTCTTCAGCTACATGTCCAAGACCGTATCACGAAAACCCTTCCAGAAACCACAAATCACAACAGGCCAACACACCTAACTCTCTTCGCAGGAATGACCATCCTTCTCTGGGTGCTTTAACCAGAGCTGAAATCCCAAGAGTCACTGCCTACGCCCCCCCATCGACATCCCCTTCCTTTCAGTTCATACCGCACCAACTGGTGTTACCCCTGTCCATAGGCCCATGGACAGGAAGAGCCATCCTGGACACCGGGTCATCCTACACACTGCTCAATGAGAAACTGTGGAAGGAGGTTAAAGGTCCGCAATACAACTTGAAGCCGTGGACAGAAGGTCCACTCTACCTGGCTGATGGTGAGGCTAAACGACCACTTGGATGGAGTGAGGTAGAGTTCCGCCTGTGTAACCGCTCCTATATGATTCCTTCGGTTATCCTACAAACCAAGAACCTTGCTTTTCCTGTCGTGTTGGGAATTGATTTCATGTACTTCAGTGGTGTCCAGATTGATATCGCACACAATTGCTACTGGTTTCCATACAATCCGAGCAAGAAGCATTTCTTCCAATCAGAAGCTACGAAGTTACATGATTGGGGTTCAAATGTGGCAGTCTTCTCTGCCGTTGCTCCGTTACCACTAACCCTTGATAATCCTGCTGACGATCTCCTTTTACAGGCTGTAAGAAGAGCTCAGCTGGAACATCCAGAGGAGTTAAGGCTGTTGGAACAGCTGCAGAATAATGCTGATGTATGTACTTCAAGGCTAGGACGCACCGGGCTCCTGAAGCACAAAATCTTCCTTACACAGGAAATGCCGATCAAGCAAAAGCCATATCGTTTGTCCCCAGCGAAGCTAATCATCCAAAAGGGACTCATTAATGATATGTTAACACAAGATATAATAGAACGTTCCTCCTCTCCTTGGGCTGCTCCTGTTGTCCTCATCCCAAAAAAGACTGGTGGTCTTAGATTTTGTGTGGACTATAGGAAGACCAACAATGTTTCCCAGACTGATGCCTATCCTTTTCCTACCATCCACGAGATCCTGGAGTCATTGTCTGGCGCTGTTGTGTTCACTACCCTTGACCTCAATAGTGGTTATTGGCAAGTTGAGATGGACCAGGAAAGCAAGGACAAGACTGCTTTTGTCTGTGCTGAGGGCTTATTTTCCTTTAAGGTGATGCCTTTTGGATTAAAGAATGCACCTGCCACTTTCCAAAGACTGATGGAGATTGCGTTAGGTGAGCTCAAAGGGAAGATCTGTTTCGTCTACCTGGACGATATAATTATCTACTCCCAGAACAGAGAACAACACTTTCAAGATCTTCAAGCAGTGTTGGACAAGCTAAGAGAAGCTGGTCTGACCGTGAATATGAAGAAGAGCAACTTCTGCCAAACTTCCCTGAAGTTCCTTGGCCATATTGTGTCTTTCGACGGCATTCATGTGGATCCTGAAAAGACCAAGGCGGTACAAGATTTTCCTGTGCCAACCACACTCAAGGCCCTTCAACGGTTCCTTGGGATGGCTGGATGGTACCATCGGTTTGTGTCGAACTTCTCCCAGGTGGCAGAACCCCTCAACGCGTTGAAGCGAAAAGGAGTGAAATTCCTATGGACGGCAGAGTGCCAGACCTCCTTTGAAACCCTGAAACGACACCTCAACACACCTCCCATTTTAGGTCATCCCAACTTTGATTCCCCTTTTGTTGTTTACACTGATGCAAGTGATGTTGGACTTGGTGCTGTCCTAGTCCAACAGACTGGACTTGGCACTGAAGAAGTGCTAGCGTTCGCCAGTCGGACATTGAATGGAGCAGAACGGAACTACTCCACAACCGAGCAAGAGTGCCTTGCAGTTGTCTGGGCTTTGGAAAAGTGGAGGTACTACCTGGAGGGAAGACACTTCACTGTG
This sequence comes from Oncorhynchus clarkii lewisi, assembly GCF_045791955.1. Classification (NCBI taxonomy): domain Eukaryota; kingdom Metazoa; phylum Chordata; class Actinopteri; order Salmoniformes; family Salmonidae; genus Oncorhynchus; species Oncorhynchus clarkii. The sequence continues at coordinate 633,443 of NC_092162.1, read as the reverse complement.
GTCACTGACCATTCCTCCCTTGTGTGGGTGTTCAAGACCAACAAACCAAGCACCAGACTCATAAGATGGGCTCTACGGTTGCAAGAGTTCACCTTTGCAGTAGAATACAGGAAAGGAAAATACAACACTGTTCCAGATGCCTTATCCAGGGCTCCTGCTTGTGATAACGGTGGCCCTCATTTTACATGTGCTACTGTCCTGTCAAGCAGTCGAGACTCGCCCAAAACAGACTTTCCCATCTCTGATGAGACCATATGGAAAGCCCAACAGGATGATCCAGAAGTACAGGCTTTGTACCAGACTATCCTGGAAGATGGAGAAAAGATGGTCAATCCTACCACAAAGCTGACCATCATGGAAGACAAAGTCTACCGTGTTGTACAACTACCTCACAGAACCCTCTACCAATTGTACATACCTGAAACTCTACGCCTACAACTGCTTCAACATTTCCATGAAGACCCATTAGCTGGTCATTTGGGCAGGTTCAAAACCTACAAGCGGTTGCAAGCGTTACTGTACTGGCCACATCTGAGCATGGATGTGAAGTCACACATCCGAAACTGTCAGGTTTGTCAAATGTACAAACCAGAAGGTAGAAAGCCTGCTGGCAAGTTGCAGCAAACGGTGGTTACCCGACCTTGGGAAATGCTAGGAGTGGATTTGATGGGTCCATTTCCTAGAAGCTCCAATCAGAATGTGTACATGCTTGTGTTTGTTGATTATTATTCAAAGTGGGTGGAACTCTTTTCCCTGCGTCAGGCCACAGCAAGGACCGTCTCTAACATCCTTACGAAAGAGATCCTGACTCGCTGGGGAGTGCCTGATTACATCCTGTCTGATCGAGGTTCCCAATTTGTCTCTGATCTCTTTGAGGAGACCTGCCAAAGATGGAACCTGAGACAGAAGTTGACCACGGCCTATCACCCACAGACCAATCTCACTGAGAGAGTAAATCGAACCTTGAAGACAATGATTGCTTCCTATGTAGGGACCCAGCACAAACACTGGGACAAGCACCTTCACGAGTTTCGATTTGCCCTGAATTCTGCTGTGCAAGAGTCCACTGGAGTCACACCTGCAGAGCTGAACCTAAGTCGTCCCCTCCGAGGACCCTTGGATATGGTGCTACAGCCCCAGCAGCTTACTCCAGACGCTGCTTGCTATGACCAGGTAGTCCATCTCCATGACTTGAGAGCTCTTGTCTCAAAGAACATGATCCAGGCTCGACTCAAGCAGAAGAGAAATTATGATAAGAACAGACGAGACATGCAGTTTCAGCTTCGTGATCGGGTGTGGCTTCGCTCTCATCCTTACTCGAAAGCTGAACAATTCTTCTCTGCCAAGCTCGCTCCTAAATGGCAAGGACCATATAGGATTGTGGAGCAGATGGGCCCTTTGAACTACCGAGTGGTGAAAGAGGACACAGGTGAAGATATGCGCGTTGTCCATGTCTCACGCCTTAAGGCCTGTTACCCCTCGGCTGAGGAATTGGAGGCGATTGAGCGCCGCAAGATCTTGGATATCTTTGAAGAGGAAAGTGAGGAGACTTTTCTCGGATTCCCAGACCCAGAAGTCTCACACCTTAAGGCCTGTGACCCCTCAGCTGAGGAGCGTGAGCTCCAAAAAGTCATGAAAATGTTTGTAGAGGAAAGTGATGAGGAGACCTTTCTCGGTTTCCCCGAACAAGATGTGCCTTCCAGGGCAATGGTCGGCTTTTTCCAGGGGAGGGGGTGTGTGACGGCCCTGAATTATTTTGAGCCGTCTCAGTGCTTCTCCTTCCAATAGGGTGCTTTCCCTTTAATTCCCAATTAAATAGCCAGCATCAGCTGCGCAAAAGTGGGGTTTTTTGATGGAGACATGACTGAGGATGTGTTCCCGAAGCTTCTCTATTCCGGTTGTTTTGTTGCTGTTAAACGTGTGTTTTGTAGCCTGAGAGAGTTTACCCAGGATCAGATCCACTCTTTGCGTCCGTGGACTACTCCTCTCTATTCTTCGTGGCCTTTCTCCGCTGGAGATCTGTTGGCGGATTGGATTGTCTGACTGACCGACTGACTACCACCTTTTTTGTATACGGTATTTCATTTGTTTTGATATGATGTATACGGTGATGATTTATGTAGTTAGATGTAGTTGAGGAATTAGTAAGAGCAGATACGCTTTAAAGTTCTGTGGTAAAATTGTTATATTGATTGTATGATTTAATACTGGGTTTACGCTACACGGAATGAACGGACAAACATTGCGTGACAAAAGTCACTTGAGTTCACTGAACTCCTTTACCGGGCTGGACTCTTTTTAGGCCCGAGGTACAGGACATTTCTGGAGGAACCAGAACTCATTGTGTTATATTATTATGTGTGTGTAATCCATTGATGTTGCTAATACAACCCACGCAAAATAATAGTTGTTTTTGAAGTTCTTTTCAATGTTTTAAGGGTTTATGAAAAGTTGATTTCCCTTCTGACGTTTACATAAGTCCTTTGTAATGGTGTAGACTTGACGGACCAGATGGGACTCATTCCCTCCCAAACTAAAAGGAGAAACCAATGTTTTCTCTGGTAGGCACAACCTACCTGGCACCCCTATAAAAAATAACCTCAAGTCAAAACCGTTACAGTGTGCTACGGGTGGGTGTTGCTATGGTGACCAGTGAAATATACCTGCTCCAGCAGGAGCGTGTGCTACGGGTGAGTGTTGCTATGGTGACCAGTGAAATATACCTGCTGGAACGTGTGCTACGGGTGGGTGTTGCTATGGTGACCAGTGAAATATACCTGCTGGAGCGTGTGCTACGGGTGAGTGTTGCTATGGTGACCAGTGAAATATACCAGCTGGAGCGTGTGCTACGGGACGGTGTTGCTATGGTGACCAGTGAAATATACCTGCTGGAACGCGTGCTACGGGTGAGTGTTGCTATGGTGACCAGTGAAATATAACTGCTGGAACGTGTGCTACGGGTGGGTGTTGCTATGGTGACCAGTGAAGGTCTTTGTGGTCTTTGTGGGCTATACTCAGCCTTGTCTCAAGATGGTAAGTTGGTGGTTGAAGATATCCATCTAGTGGTGTGGGGGCTGTGCTTTGGCAAAGTGGGTGGGGTTATATCCTTCCTGTTTGGCCCTGTCCGGGGGTGTCCTCGGATGGGGCCACAGTGTCTCCTGACCCCTCCTGTCTCAGCCTTCAGTATTTATGCTGCAGTAGTTTATGTGTCGGGGGGCTAGGGTCAGTTTGTTATATCTGGAGTACTTCTCCTGTCCTATTCGGTGTCCTGTGTGAATCTAAGTGTGCGTTCTCTTATTCTCTCCTTCTCTCTTTCTTTCTCTCTCTCGGAGGACCTGAGCCCTAGGACCATGCCCCAGGACTACCTGACATGATGACTCCTTGCTGTCCCCAGTCCACCTGGCCGTGCTGCTGCTCCAGTTTCAACTGTTCTGCCTTATTATTATTCGACCATGCTGGTCATTTATGAACATTTGAACATCTTGGCCATGTTCTGTTATAATCTCCACCCGGCACAGCCAGAAGAGGACTGGCCATCCCACATATGCTCTCTCTAATTCTCTCTTTCTTTCTCTCTCTCGGAGGACCTGAGCCCTAGGACTATGCCCCAGGAATACCTGACATGATGACTCCTTGCTGTCCCCAGTCCACCTGGCCGTGCTGCTGCTCCAGTTTCAACTGTTCTGCCTTATTATTATTCGACCATGCTGGTCATTTATGAACATTTGAACATCTTGGCCATGTTCTGTTATAATCTCCACCCGGCACAGCCAGAAGAGGACTGGCCACCCCACATAGCCTGGTTCCTCTCTAGGTTTCTTCCTAGGTTTTGGCCTTTCTAGGGAGTTTTTCCTAGCCACCGTGCTTCTACACCTGCATTGCTTGCTGTTTGGGGTTTTAGGCTGGGTTTCTGTACAGCACTTTGAGATATCAGCTGATGTACGAAGGGCTATATAAATACATTTGATTTGATTTGATTTGAAATATACCTGCTGGAACGTGTGCTACGAGTGAGTGTTGCTATGGTGACCAGTGAAATATACCTGCTGGAACGTGTGCTACGGGTGAGTGTTGCTATGGTGACCAGTGAAATATACCTGCTGGAACGCGTGCTACGGGTGGGTGTTGCTATGGTGACCAGTGCAATATACCTGCTGGAGCGTGTGCTACGGGTGAGTGTTGCTATGGTGACCAGTGAAATATACCTGCTGGAACGCGTGCTACGGGTGAGTGTTGCTATGGTGACCAGTGAAATATACCTGCTGGAACGTGTGTTACGGGTGGGTGTTGCTATGGTGACCAGTGCAATATACCTGCTGGAACGTGTGCTACGGGTGGGTGTTGCTATGGTGACCAGTGAAATATACCTGCTGGAACGCGTGCTACGGGTGAGTGTTGCTATGGTGACCAGTGAAATATACCTGCTGGAACGTGTGCTACGGGTGGGTGTTGCTATGGTGACCAGTGCAATATACCTGCTGGAACGTGTGCTACGGGTGGGTGTTGCTATGGTGACCAGTGCAATATACCTGCTGGAACGCGTGCTACGGGTGGGTGTTGCTATGGTGACCAGTGAAATATACCTGTGACCAGTGAAATATAATGACAGTGTAGGTTAATGACAGAATGTAATGTAGTAGTCTGTTAGAGTTAGGGTAATTACAGTATGTATGTACTGTAGTAGTCTGGTATAGTTAGGGTAATGACAGTGTAGGGTAATGACAGTATGTACTGTAGTAGTCTGTTAGAGTTAGGGTAATGACAGTGTAGGGTAATGACAGTATGTACTGAAGTAGTCTGGTATAGTTAGGGTAATGACAGTGTAGGGTAATGACAGTATGTACTGTAGTAGTCTGTTAGAGTTAGGGTAATGACAGTGTAGGGTAATGACAGTATGTAATGTAGTAGTTTGGTATAGTTAGGGTAATGACAGTGTAGGGTAATGACAGTATGTACTGTAGTAGTCTGGTAGAGTTAGGATAATGACAGTGTAGGGTAATGACAATATGTACTGTAGTAGTCTGGTAGAGTTAGGGTAATGACAGTATGTACTGTAGTAGTCTGGTAGCGTTAGGGTAATGACCGTATGTACTGTAGTAGTCTGGTAGAGTTAGCGTAATGACAGTATAGGGTAATGCCAGTGTAGGGTAATGACAGTATGTACTGTAGTAGTCTGGTAGAGTTAGGGTAATGCCAGTGTAGGGTAATGACAGTATGTACTGTAGTAGTCTGGTAGAGTTAGGGTAATGACAGTATTTAATGTAGTAGTTTGGTATAGTTAGGGTAATGACAGTGTAGGGTAATGACATTATGTACTGTAGTAGTCTGGTAGAGTTAGGGTAATGACAGTATGTAATGTAGTAGTTTGGTATAGTTAGGGTAATGACAGTGTAGGGTAATGACAGTATGTACTGTAGTAGTCTGGTAGAGTTAGGATAATGGCAGTGTAGGTCAATGACAGAATGTACTGTAGAAGTCTGGTAGAGTTAGGGTAATGACAGTGTAGGGTAATGACAGTATGCACTGTAGAAGTCTGGTAGAGTTAGGATAATGACAGTGTAGGTCAATGACAGTATGTACTGTAGAAGTCTGGTAGAGTTAGGGTAATGACAGTATGCACTGTAGAAGTCTGGTAGAGTTAGGGTAATGACCGTATGTACTGTAGTAGTATTGTAGAGTTAGGGTAATGACAGTGTAGGGTAATGACAGTATGTACTGTAGTAGTCTGGTAGAGTTAGGGTAATGACAGTGTAGGGTAATGACAGTCTGTACTGTAGAAGTCTGGTAGAGTTAGGGTAATCACTATATGTACTGTAGTAGTCTGGTAGAGTTAAGGTAATGACAGTATGTACTGTAGTAGTCTGGTAGAGTTAGGGTAATGACAGAATGTACTGTAGTAGTCTGGTAGAGTTAGGGTAATGACAGTATGTAATGTAGTAGTTTGGTAGAGTTAGGGTAATATAGACAGATTATAGACCGATTAGGATGTCACTCCCTGTCCCTAACCCACTGGAGACAGATTAGGATGTCACTCCCTGTCCCTAACCCACTGGATACAGATTAGGATGGATCTCCCTGTCCCTAACCCACTGGAGACAGATTAGGATGGATCTCCCTGTCCCTAACCCACTGGAGACAGATTAGGATGCCTCACCCTGTCCCTAACCCAATGGAGACAGATTAGGATGCCTCACCCTGTCCCTAACCCACTGGAGACATATTAGGATGGATCTCCTTGTCCCTAACCCACTGGAGACAGATTAGGATGCCTCTCCCTGTACCTAACCCACTGGAGTCAGATTAGGATGCCTCTCCCTGTCCCTAACCCACTGGAGACATATTAGGACTCCTCTCCCTGTCTCTAACCCACTGGAGACAGATTAGGATGCCTCTCCCTGTCCCTAACCCACTGGAGACAGATTAGGATTCCCCTCCCTGTCCCTAACCTACTGGAGACAGATTTGGATGCCTCAACATGTGCCTAACCCACTGGTAACCGATTGGGATGCCTCTCGCTGACTAGCTGGGCCTTCCTTACCCCTCCACTCCCCTCCCTCTCTTCCTGACTTTCCTCCCTCTTCCCCTCTCCTCCCCTCCCCTCACCTCTCCTCTCCTCTCCTCTCCCTCTCCCTCTCCCTCTCCCTCTCCCTCTCCTCCTCTCCTCTTCTCTCCGCTGCCCATCCCCTCCCTCTCAACTCCTCTCCCCTCACTTTCTCCTCTCCTCTCCTCTCAACTCCTCTCCCCTCACTTTCTCCTCTCAACTCCTCTCCCCTCACTTTCTCCTCTCCTCTCCTCTCAACTCCTCTCCCCTCACTTTCTCCTCTCCTCTCCTCTCAACTCCTCTCCCCTCACTTTCTCCTCTCCTCTCCTCTCAACTCCTTTCCCCTCACTTTCTCCCCATCCATCTCGCTCTCTCTCTCTCAACTCCTCTCCCCATCCTCTCCCTCTCAACTCCTCTCCCCATCCTCTCCCTCTCAACTCCTCTCCCCATCCTCTCCCTCTCAACTCCTCTCCCCATCCTCTCCCTCTCAACTCCTCTCAACTCCTCTCCCCACTCTCAACTCCTCCCTCTCTCTCTCTCTCTCTCTCTCTCTCTCTCTCTCTCTCTCTCTCTCTCTCTCTCTCTCTCTCTCTCTCTCTCTCTCTCTCCTCTCCTCTCCCCATCACATCCCTCTCAACTCCTCTCCTCTCACCCTGTCCCTCCTCTATCTGCTCCTCTCCTCCCCTTCTCCCTACCCTCTCCTCCCCCCTCCCCCGGCCAGGTCTTACCCGTCGTATCCAGGAGGTTGAGACCAGGTTCCACTTCCACAGGGTCCTGGGTCACTAGACGACGACTGGTTGCTAGGGGAACTGCGGTAGTGCTGGTCTCCCTTATTACACATGGTCACCTGCGGGTTCTCACAGTCAGCCCTATAGACAGACAACATATAGAATCAATATATTATATACTGTTATACTGTATATTATGACATGTATAGTACTGCTGGTCTACCTTATTACACATGGTCACCTGAGGGTTCACAGTCAGCCCTAAAGACAGATAACCTGAGGGTTCCCAAAGTCAGCCCTATAGACAGATAACCTGAGGGTTCTCAGAGTCAGCCCTATCGACAGATGACCTGAGGGTTCTCAGAGTCAGCCCTATAGACAGATAACCTGAGGGTTCCCACAGTCAGCCCTATAGACAGATAACCTGAGGGTTCTCACAGTCAGCCCTATAGACAGATAACATGAGGGTTCTCGCAGTCAGCCCTATAGACAGATAACCTGAGGGTTCTCACAGTCTGCCCTATAGACAGATAACCTGAGGGTTCTCACAGTCAGCCCTATAGACAGATAACCTGAGGGTTCTCACAGTCAGCACTATAGACAGATAACCTGAGGGTTCTCAGTCAGCCCTATAGACAGATAACCTGAGGGTTCTCAGTCAGCCCTATAGACAGATAACCTGAGGGTTCTTACAGTCAGCCCTATAGACAGATGACCTGAGGGTTCTCAGTCAGCCCTATAGACAGATAACCTGAGGGTTCCCACAGTCAGCCCTATAAGACAGATAACCTGAGGGTTCTCACAGTCTGCCCTATAGACAGATAACCTGAGGGTTCCCACAGTCAGCCCTATAGACAGATAACACAAGGGTTCCACAGTCAGCCCTATAGACAGATAACCTGAGGGTTCTCACAGTCAGCCCTATAGACAGATAACCTGAGGGTTCCCACAGTCAGCCCTATAGACAGATGACCTGAGGGTTCTCACAGTCAGCCCTATAGACAGATAACCTGAGGGTTCTCATTGTCAGCACTATAGACAGATAACCTGAGGGTTCTCACAGTCAGCCCTATAAGACAGATAACCTGAGGGTTCTCACAGTCTGCCCTATAGACAGATAACCTGAGGGTTCACAGTCAGCCCTATAGACAGATAACCTGAGGGTTCACAGTCAGCCCTATAGACAGATAACCTGAGGGTTCTCACAGTCAGCACTATAGACAGATAACCTGAGGGTTCCCACAGTCAGCCCTATAGACAGATAACCTGAGGGTTCCCACAGTCAGCCCTATAAGACAGATAACCTGAGGGTTCTCACAGTCTGCCCTATAGACAGATAACCTGAGGGTTCCCACAGTCAGCCCTATAGACAGATAACACAAGGGTTCCACAGTCAGCCCTATAGACAGATAACCTGAGGGTTCTCACAGTCAGCCCTATAGACAGATAACCTGAGGGTTCCCACAGTCAGCCCTATAGACAGATGACCTGAGGGTTCTCACAGTCAGCCCTATAGACAGATAACCTGAGGGTTCTCATTGTCAGCACTATAGACAGATAACCTGAGGGTTCTCACAGTCAGCCCTATAAGACAGATAACCTGAGGGTTCTCACAGTCTGCCCTATAGACAGATAACCTGAGGGTTCACAGTCAGCCCTATAGACAGATAACCTGAGGGTTCACAGTCAGCCCTATAGACAGATAACCTGAGGGTTCTCACAGTCAGCCCTATAAGACAGATAACCTGAGGGTTCTCACAGTCTGCCCTATAGACAGATAACCTGAGGGTTCCCACAGTCAGCCCTATAAGACAGATAACCTGAGGGTTCTCACAGTCTGCCCTATAGACAGATAACCTGAGGGTTCCCACAGTCAGCCCTATAGACAGATAACACAAGGGTTCCACAGTCAGCCCTATAGACAGATGACCTGAGGGTTCTCACAGTCAGCCCTATAGACAGATAACCTGAGGGTTCTCATTGTCAGCACTATAGACAGATAACCTGAGGGTTCTCACAGTCAGCCCTATAAGACAGATAACCTGAGGGTTCTCACAGTCTGCCCTATAGACAGATAACCTGAGGGTTCACAGTCAGCCCTATAGACAGATAACCTGAGGGTTCACAGTCAGCCCTATAGACAGGTAACCTGAGGGTTCACAGTCAGCCCTATAGACAGATAACCTAAGGGTTCACAGTCAGCACTATAGACAGATAACCTGAGGGTTCTCTCAGTCAGCCCCATAGACAGATAACCTGAGGGTTCACAGTCAGCCCTATAGACAGATAACCTGAGGGTTCTCTCAGTCAGCCCTATAGACATATAACCTGAGGGTTCACAGTCAGCCCTATAGACAGATAACCTAAGGGTTCTCTCAGTCAGCCCCATAGACAGATAACCTGAGGGTTCTCAGTCAGCCCTCTAGACAGATAACCTGAGGGTTCACAGTCAGCCCTATAGACAGATAACCTAAGGGTTCTCTCAGTCAGCCCCATAGACAGATAACCTAAGGGTTCTCTCAGTCAGCCCCATAGACAGTCTGTTTACTGTCTTGTCCAAGGTTTTTGATACTGTAGACCACCACTATACTCTTAAATACCGTAAAACTTCCATTTCACGCAGAATCTCCAATCGCTGTCTCTGTTCAGTGCACGACACACATATTAGCAAATAAACTTGTTTCAAATAAACACCAGGTCTAAATGAATAGTTACGAGGTTACCATGAATTCATTGCAGGTTTTAACGTTACATTTACCATGTTTTATTTGCCCTTTATTTAACTAGGCAAGTCAGTTTAAGAACAAATTCTTATTTACAATGACGGCCTAGCAAAAAGGCCTCCTGCGGGGACTGGGGCTGGGATTAAAAAGACAAGACAAAACACACATCACTACAAGAGAGATCTAAGACAACAACACAGCAAGGTAGCAACACAACATGGCAGCAACACAACATGGCAGCAGTACAAACATTATTGGGCACAAAGGGCAAGTAGGGCAACAATACATCACGTGAAGCAGCCACAACTGTCAGTAAGAGTGATTGAGTCTTTGAATGAAGAGATTGAGATCAAACTGTCCAGTTTGAGTGTTTGTTGCAGCTCGTTCCAGTCGCTAGCTGCAGCGAACTGAAAAGAGGAGCGACCCAGGGATGTGTGTGCTTGTATGTATGTCTTGTTACATTACATAATTTTGTAATGACAAAAAAAAAAAGATGTCAATCATCCGTTTTTAGTCGATAAAAGAAACTGCTAGCCATTGGCTGCTAACAGCTGAGAACTGCTAGCTAACTGGCAAGCTCAAAAACAGTCAACAGCTTTGGGAGTATAGATCCCCAGGAATTGGCTGATCGACCTCTAATGGCAAAAGTCAAAACTGCCGGAAATGCACAGTTAAAGAAAAATAATTATTCTGCCAACGAAAAGTAACCTTGTTTTTTTTATACAGACATACTAACACAAAAGAAACACGACAGTGTGTAAACGACAACACAGTAGTGATGGTAATTAAGAAATTGATTAAAATGCTGGAATTAAAATATGTATACATGATCTCTTACCTGGACTAACTAACTAACTAACTAACTAATGCTAATATCTTGAGAAATGTACAGTGGTGCAGTACACAGTGAACCTAGAAGTCAGCCTGGGTCAAGAGCCAGAGGGAATCATAATCACTGTCACACTGTATGGCTGCTCAGGACAGCTCTTATGTAAAACCATCACACGGATGGAAGGACGGACGAACGGACAGACAGATAGACAGACAGAGTTACATCTTTTCACTCTCTCCAAGGGCAGTCATTGTGTAACAGGCTTAAACAAGAGAGTGTATTATGCTGTCATTCTTTATAGACCTTAATTTACCCTGAGGATGGTCCTCTTGACTGTTGCTGGCTGCACAGAGCTGTCTGAACAGCCGGCCAGCCAGCCAGCCAGCCAACCAGTCAGTCAGTCAGTCAGCCAGCCAGCCAGCCAACCAGTCAACCAGCCAGCCAGTCAGCCAGCCAACCAGTCAGCCAGCCAGTCAGCCAGCCAGCCAACCAGTCAGACAGCCAGCCAGCCAGCCAGCCAGCCAGCCAACCAGTCAGTCAGCCAGTCAGCCAGTCAACCAACCAGTCAACCAGCCAGCCAGTCAGCCAGCCAGTCAGCCAGTCAGCCAGCCAGCCAGCCAGCCAACCAGTCAGTCAGCCAGCCAGTCAGTCAGTTAGCCAGCCAGCCAGCCAGTCAGCCAGTAAGTCAGCCAGCCAACCACTCTGGACGCTTTATCTGGACGTGGTTCGTCAGGACCTCCACCAGCCGAAGCTAAGTAGTAACATTAACATGATGCCTTCTAATTGCAGTCGCTGTACTCATAATATACAGGAGAACGATCGCCTTACGGCGAGGATAGCTGTGCTGCAAGCCCAGCTTCAGACGCAATCGTTAGGCAAGGGTACTTTAAGTGTAGGAAAGGATGAAACAGCGTCTGTGCCACCAGTAAGTACAGATAGTAAAGTTAGTATAAATCCCCTCGCACGGTCCCCACAGCCGGACAACTTTCTCATGGCTTCTGGAGGGAAATGCTGTAGGAATGCTCAACCGGTGTCGCTCATTCAGCCGACAGAAACTTTCAACCGGTTTTCCCCATTAAGCAGCGGGTCGGAGTCAGAGGCCGAGTCTTCTCTGGTCTCTACTCCTCCCGTTACGGGGTCTGAGACGCCGAAGCCTCGCATCATTAGCTCTGACAAATTTATAGAGTATAGGGATATTTTTTATCCACGTCAGCACCAACAATATTAGGATGAAACAAACAGAGGTCACCAAGCGCAACATAGCCTCAGCGTGTAAATCAGCTATAAAGATGTGTCGGCATCGAGTAATTGTCTCTGGCCCACTCCCAGTTAGGGGGAGGGATGAGCTCCACAGCAGAGTGTCACAACTTAATTGCTGGTTGACAACTGTTTTCTGCCCCTCCCAAAGAATAGAATTTGTAGATAATTGGCCCTATTTCTGAGTCTACACAACACTGCCAGGACCTAGGATCAAGTGAGACACTGACGTTTTTTAATATAATACCTCTTGACAGATTGATGAAAATAATCATTGCCTCTAAACCTTCAAGCTGCATACTGGACCCTATTCCAACTAAACTACTGAAAGAGCTGCTTCCTGTGCTTGGCCCTCCTATGTTGAACATAATAAACGGCTCTCTATCCACCGGATGTGTACCAAACTCACTAAAAGTGGCAGAAATAAAGGTTCTCTTGAAAAAGCCAAACCTTGACCCAGAAAATATTTTAAAAACTATCGGCCTATATCGAATCTCTCATTCCTCTCAAAAATTTTAGAAAAGGCTGTTGCGCAAATCAACTGTACATTTCGGTGTTCCTCAAGGTTCCGTTTTAGGATCTCTATTGTTTTCACTATATATTTTACCTCTTGGGGATGTCATTAGAAAACATAATGTTAACTTTGCCTGCTATGCGGATGACACACAACTGTACATTTGTGGTGTAGTCTCCAACCCAACACCTGGATGTTGTCTTCAACCCAACACCTGGATGTTGTCTTCAACCCAACACCTGGATGTGGTCTCCAACCCAACACCTGGATGTGGTCTTCAACCCAACACCTGGATGTGGTCTCCAACCCAACACCTGGATGTGGTCTCCAACCCAACACCTGGATGTGGTCTCCAACCCAACACCTGGATGTGGTCTTCAACCCAACACCTGGAAGTGGTCTTCAACCCAACACCTGGAAGTGGTCTCCAACCCAACACCTGGATGTGGTCTCCAACCCAACACCTGGATGTGGTCTCCAACCCAACACCTGGATGTGGTCTCCAACCCAACACCTGGGTGTGGTCTTCAGCCCAACACCTGGGTGTGGTCTCCAACCCAACACCTGGGTGTGGTCTTCAACCCAACACCTGGATGTGGTCTCCAACCCAACACCTGGGTGTGGTCTTCAACCCAACACCTGGGTGTGGTTTTAAAGATGTGTTTTAAAGGACTAGTAAAAGCAAGAATAAAAGTGTATTTTGAGTTCTTCTCGGCTGTTTGAGGAGAAGTGTCCTTATGAAGGAGCGATATGTTTTGTGGAGGATGGGAAACTATTTTTGTTGATGTAATAAGTTGAATGTAAATGATTTGTTATTTAATGTATTAGTTTTGTATATGTTTATTTCAGAAGGACACACGTGTTCTGTGATTTATGAAAAGGCAGTGTGCCAATATTTGTGTTACTTAAAATAAAGGTTTTATTAAAACTCCAACTCTCTCTCGGTTTCGGTTTCTCTCTCATTTTATCTGTCTCTCTCTCTCTCTCATTTTATCTCTCTCTCTCTCTCTCATTTTATCTCTCTCTCTCTCATTTTATCTCTCTCTCTCTCTCTCTCATTTTATCTCTCATTTTATCTCTCTCTCTCTCTCTCTCATTTTATCTCTCTCTCTCTCTCTCTCTCATTTTATCTCTCTCTCTCTCTCTCTCTCTCTCTCATTTTATCTCTCTCTCTCTCTCTCTCTCTCCCTCTCTCCC